>NC_056751.1:68474759-68774759 GCF_019279795.1 Protopterus annectens
GTCAGCTTCAGACAAAATACAAAATGCTCAGTCTTTCTCTCTGAGAAAGTCTTAAATTGATAACACCCTGTACTGCTGACTCATTTCACCTTTCATCATTTTTATCACTTCTCCTTTAGTTCCCATGCTAACAGAAATTCATAATTTACATTTCAGTGTAAGCTGCACATCGTCAGGAAGCCAGAGCAATAAAAGACACTTTTACATGTAAAATCTAGTAATTGTCTCAGTCTTAATACCAATAGAAAGAATTTGCTAGCCCAGACATCCTGTCTACAAGCTTGAGAGACCATGTGAATGGAATTCAAACTAAACTCCACAGAAAATAAACATGGAGAAATCATTATCTGCATAGACAGAGTATGCATCCCAAACATGTCTTCAACAACATAATGGAGAATCAAGTTACAAGAATCTCTCGATTATGTACCAATGAACAGGATTTCCAGCAAGAGTATGTTCAATTGCAACATCATTTAAAATCAAGATGTTACAGGGACATGGATCTTGAATTGAGCACTGATGTTAACATCATCAGAAGTAGCCAAGGTAGACTGTATTTCAGCCGACCAGCTAAACCTCTACAACCTAAAGCTAGAAGAGTTGATCCACACATGAAGTGCCTAATGACTTATAGTAATGATAGCAAAAGAGTCTGTGAAACCATCAGGAGATTTTGGCCAATATTAACAGCAGACGATAAGATCAAAAATATTGTAGGGAAACACCCCCGATTTTGCAACAAAAACAGGAAGAATCTCAAAAGACTTGTCTGCCAAAAAAAATGGCTTTGTTAAACTGGTTATGTCTAATAGGAGAGGCACTTTTAGATGCCACCGATGCAAAGCATGTACCTCTATGGATGGTAGGAATATTTTCCTCCATCCATTTTCCAATCAGCAATACACTTTTGATGTATTTGCTAACTGCAGCACACAGAATTTTATCTACCTAGCTACCTGTTTGATTTGTAAGGCCTTTTATGTAGGCAAAACTAATCAGCATTTAAAAGACCGTGTTTACAACATCTACGGGATATAAGGAATGGTGACCCCAATAATGTGTTGTTGGTACATATTACCACCTTTAGCCATCATAGCTTTAAGTTTCAAGCTATTGAATGTATCTATCAGACAGCAAGAAAAGGAGATGTGGTGAATCATACGGAACTCAAGGAGATAGAATGGATTGTTAATTTGAGAGCTCACTGTCCCCTGGGGTTGAACAGTGTGGTCCCACTTAGACCTATCCTGAAGGCAAGGAAACTGAGCAAATATTAACACTGAGTAACAAAGCTACCTGCTATTTAAGCACATATTAGATATTAGTGTGAAGACGTTTTGGATGGTTGTTAGTTGACCATCTTTATTTCTACAGGTTATCTTTTATTCTCCGTGATCTTGGTTGTTTGCTGATAATTGATTACCATACTCTTTGTTTATCAACTTTTATAGGGTAGAAAGATAGGTCTGTCCTTCCCTTTCTGCTGGTCAGTTAGTTAAGCCACGTTCTTATGCAATTATTGAGGCATTGTTTTATTTTTAAGTGCTATTTTCACTAGAATTAGTGACATTAAGGATGTTATATATATATTTTTTTTATTTGTTTTATTTTGAAGTTATTTTATTATTTTTGTTTCTACTGAAGCCAGAGATATTGCCAAGGTTTTCTCGTAGAACAGTGCTTAGTCGTGTTAGATCGTTTGAAGTATGATGATTGGATGCTTCTTCCAATGTGATTGAGCGATTGGTTAATTGTCTTGATAAGGTCAACTTACAGTTCTGGATAATTGTTTTACTCTTATTCTTATTTATTTATGCAAACCCAAAAATTTGGTAGCTTTTTGCCCTGTAGCATTATTCTGTCTGAGGCGCTTGGAATGCTATACAAGGTATTATGGTGATTGGTTGATTTTCCCTAAGGGATTATATGACAGGCCAATCATTAGAAGTGGTCACCTAAAGTGAGAATGTTTATGTTAGGTATATGAATTCCAAGTTATTTTAATTTAGCTATTACCTATATAAAGATGTATTATTTTGTTACTATCATTGATTCTCATATGTTCCGGATTATTTACTCAATATAAATTAAAAGGTCTTATAGCATTTTGCAAAACAGTTCTGATTTGTAGAGGTGCGAGTTTTACTCATTAAACTCTATTGTGATTATTAGTTTTTTTTTCCTTAGAGAACCACATGATTGGCTATTCCCCTTAACTGGTTAGTGGCCCCCTTTTGCTATAGGTAATCCCTTAATCCCTAGTGGAATCATTTATGTTCTATATTTGTTGTGTAAGTATCAAGGAATGGCGATATAGTTATAATTTCTACCTATGTATCTCTTATTTTCACTATTATCGGTCTCTACATGCATTGGTTCATTTATGGCCCTTTAGCTGAGCCTGTGTTTATTGATCAACATCTTCAATGGCTAAGAACAATTGGTTTTGATTTGGTAATGTAAGTGGATATATTGGGTCACTTATGGCCCTCTTTAGCTGAGCCTGTGTTTATTGGTCAACATCTCTCATGACGGAGTTTGATTGGTTCTGTACTTGGTAATGTTAGTGGATGGCCATTTGAGCCAGTATGCTTATAAAATTGATTTTAAAGTTATGTCTGCCTAAGGTTTTATATATTTTTGGATAGTCCGAATTTTAACCTGTGTAGGCTACCAATGATTTTTATCCCTTGTTGAGGCCCTGGTGCTAGACGGCTATGTGGAAGCTACATGCAGTAGGCATGGCCTTTCGCTAATTATTTTTATTGACGTCTTTGGTAATTTATGAATGTTTATCTTCAAAAAGTTCAATGTTAGGCTGTATGGACATGTTGTTGCTTCGTAACTACTTTATATCTTTATATTAGCTAGTCACGAGGGATTCAAAAGTAATGAATGTTTTTTTTGTGAACACTGGATTATATCCTATGGTCACTCTACTTATTTTTTTACATAGTCTAAAATGGTCTTTTATTCCATTATTTGATACCCTATGAGATGTATTTGAAATGTGATATGTATATCGGTTATTATTAGTACTTTGCCTTATTGCATGTTATAGAACTTTAGTTGATGCTTAGGTACAGAAACCGTTTCATTGACTATGACTGGTTGTGACTCCTTAGACAACAATATGACTGGATAAGCATACGATAATGAACATTTGTTCATGCTTCCAAGAGAGAGACCAATAATGAGCTCTCTCTGTTTTGTTCATTTCTTTAAAGCTCAGTGATAGGCTGAAAGGATATGCTGACACAGTATGTGATTTCTAACTTTATGTCTTTGCATGGACATTCTTTGGTTTATGCTTTTATGGTTTTACTACTCGAGAAATGAGTTGTAAATCATGATTAGTCATTAGCTAGATGGGAATTACATCCTTATTTGATGGATTTAACTAAACTTTGTCGATCTTTATAGTTACCACTGCCAGTTGCTAGTTTATATAAGTCCTGATAAAGGAGGTGTGTTCCTCATTATTTTTTTCTGTTCGAACTCCACCTCCTAACAGTCATTGGTTCAATGTTTTTGGTTAATGACAATGATTGGCTTGAAGGTTTTGTAACTTAACATTTTATAATGGTTTTCTGACTTTACGTCTTGATGCGGAAACCGCTTGGTTTTTGTCTTTATGGCATCGCTATTTAAGAGACAAATTGTTACCTAAGCAGGAAATATCCATGGGAATTGAATGGGTTCCGTTGATTTCTGTATGTGTTATTAACAACTTCTAATGTTTTAACTCCCCCTCCTTTTTATTGATTGGTTTATTGATTTTTAAGTGACCTATTATAGGGTTATGCACAAATGAATGTTCTAGATAGCAGTAAATGTTTTTTATTGGTTTACAAGTTGTGCACAATGAATGTGATTGGCTATTACTTGTTTTTTAAAATGTTTAGATGATTGCTTTAATACGATCTGAAGAAGGCTAATACAGCCAAAAGCGCTCATCGTTTTTGTTCATTCATTGAATAAAGTGGTTGTTTCAGCTGTACATTTGCCTAGCCTAAGTGTTGTCTAGCCGAAGATTTCTTTTTGCAGTTCTGGTGTTTGTTCCTCGGCTAGCTTTAGCAGTGTCTACTGAGCTCTTTTTTGCAATAGGAAAGTCTGGTCGTCCGGACTTTTTTCTGTTAATATATGCTATGGATTTCCAGTTGTCTTCAGCTAAGAGGTCAAGTATGAAGTTAGAAATCTGGACAGTTTAGAAGTATGAAAAAGACAGGGCAGAAATATAATGAAAATCAGGTACATTTTCCTTGTATTTCTGCCCTGTCTCTCTCATACCTCTGAACTGTCCGGATTTCAAACTTTATTAAAAAAATGTAACAGAGATCTTTATTTCTCCGTTGCTTCCTTTCCAAAGCACTGATGTACTGCATAAAGTGTGGGAACCTTATTCCCATACACATGAGCAGTACATCAAAAAAGCAGCATGATAAGGAAAGAACGTGGAAGAACACCACAGAGCCATTATACAAAGACGTTATTTAAGAAAAGTAAGTATTTTTTTCATTAATAATGTCATTGTATAATAGTAATAACCCATGGCTGGGTGTGGGTAATGTTGGATTTACCCATGTTTGGCTTTGTTTGGTCACTCGGGCTTCTCCCTTGTGACCAAACTATGCCAACTGTGGGTAAATCTAGCATTACCCACACCCAGCCATGAGTTATTGCTATAATATGTGAGTATACAGTGAATTTACTCAAATTAACAGCATATAAAAGTTGAGCTTGTAAAGGAGGATAGACCAATACTCCTGCCATTCCTTCATATTTACCCTTCCAGAAGACATGTTTTTAGTTTATGTACCAATATCTGAAACTTATGGAGCCATTCATCTAAAGGGCTTTTGCAATGGTGAAAAAGAAGCAAAAGCACTATTGCTGTGACTGTTCTCACCCAGGCTTCAGAAGTGATGTCTGCTGACTCTATATCATTATATAGGCTGAACAAACAAAAAAAAAAAAAACATTGCACCTATCCGGGGTGGAAATCTTCAAAGCTATCGTATGCTGCTTATTATCACATTTCAAATTTTCTGGATCCATGGGTATGACCAAATCTTATGTAAGTAATTTGCACCTGAACCCAGGCAATGCCAAAAGCATTGGCTGTCATCAAACCCCTATTATGTAGCCTTTTAGGGGTGTAATGCCAAATATATAACATTTAGTATAAAATGTTCTTGCTAATAATGGTCAGGTAAATTGTCTCACCAGTCCAAAACATCTGTCTCCCATCCCAGCTCAGATATGAGAAGTAAAATCTTTTCATTCCACCTTCATAAAGTAGAACCCAGCACCTCAACAAGCTTGTCACATGTCTGGTAATATCCATCAGGTCCTTTTTGTCAGGTCTCATGCATTAGCTTTATTAGGCTAGACTCTCCATCAAGTGGATGAACCATCTGTTCAGCTAGACATGACTGCAATTGCAGATATTGCCACCAACACATTCTGACTCCAGAGAACCATGCTTATATCTCATTGAAGGGTATACAGTGGCCCAAACCTATTTTTCAGACGTCTTTGATGAAATAATCCCTTCAGATACCCAGTCTTTCTACCATATTACAAAATCCTCAATCTATACAAGGGGATTATGCCAAATAAATCAGCTGGGAGTGGGGTAACCATATTATCCCCCCCTTTTTGTGCTACACAGTAGTCATACCAACATTTCAAGGATCCAGGGTCCCATACCTTGTAGGATGGTGTTGAATCACCACCCCACCTTTGAAGTGTATATAAACCTACCTCTGCCATTATCCAAGAGGGGTGTACTTTACATCCTCCTCTAGTATATTACCATTCTGTAGATGTGACTCTGTATCCATACATATAAGGTACACCAAATTACCTTTAAGATGTCTGCATGTATAGCTTCATTCTGCTAATTATTCATACCATCCCTGTCCAGATAAAGTCAGAAATTAACTTCAGAGTCTTACAAGCTAGAGATAAAGTGGCTTACAGGAGATGTCTAAGGATAAAAAACACCTTTGGAAACGCAAATGTCTTGATTACTTGGATCCTGCTCTGAAATGGCAAAATATTTTTTTTCTATCTAAACAATCTATCTTGTATGTCCTTGGGGAGGGGGTTAGCATTAATGTTCTATAATCTATCCATCTGTAATGTCATTTTTATACCCAAGGATGTGATTTCCATTCCCACCCTATCTGGGAGTGCCAGATTGTTAATACACTTTTAGTATGTGGTTTCATTATGGTGGAAAAACAGAGATTTGTCTCTGTTAATTGAGAAATCTGACTTTTGCTCTTAAATCATCTACAACCCTCAATATAGATTGCACCTGACTTCCTGGGTCATTAATCCACACAGTGCAATCATTGTCAAACCAGGTTGTGAAGTACAGGCTAGTCTCCCCCACCCATATCCCAGTATTTCTACACTGGAGGGCTAAATGTCTATCCACTGCCAAAGCTAATAAAACAAATAGCAAAGGTGAAAGGGGAAATCCTTGCTGAGTACCCATCTTTTCAAGTATGGGTTGGGAAATGATCCTGATTGTATAAATATGTGCCATTGGGTTAGAATAAAGTATACAGCACCAAGTAATACATCTCTCCAGCAGATCATGTAGCTTCATCCCTAAAGGTATTAGTTTTAGGAAAGTTGTTACGTATATTAGTTAATAGGAAATAATACGTATCATTTGTAATAAGTTTTAATGTTTTATATGACTTATATATGTGGCAATACATGCTATTAATACATGCTATTTATTCATCCATTTTTGTATTAGTTAGTTTTTTATCTATTTAGGTTTAAATTTTTTTTAAGTATATTAAGTTTAGTTTAACTATGGATCAATGAAAATTTACAGTATGGTGAGGAGAAATGTGGAACAACCGAGTAGGTGGACTTGATTTGTTCCACACTTTTTAAAAGAATGTTTTAAAACAATGTATTAGTGTAATATTTTAATTGTTTTTGTAAAAATTTGATTGGATAATTAATTAATTACATTTCAATTTGTTTTCTGTTGTAGCCTATATTTATAGGCAGCTGTGTGTTAAGCAGGTTTTGTCTGAAGAAGGCTGGGTATTTTCTCGTCCGAAAGCGCTTACGCTAATAAACAGTCCGTGCCTTGTTTGTATCAGCCCATTTCTATTATTTTTTTCCCTGTTAAAAATCAATCAACAAGGCTACCTCTGTAGAATTGGTAAGTTGGGCAAACGTTTGTATGTTTAGATAGATTCTAACTGTGTCTATGTCCCTGATTCTATCCTTGATAAATCCCATGTGGATTGATCTAACTAACTTGGGGAACAATTTTCTATCCTTTTCATGAGGAGTTTGGCAAGTATTTTTTGATCAACTTGCATTAGTAAGATAGGTCTATAGCTGGAGTGCTAAATGGGTACTTTCAGTGTTTCAGGAACATGATAATCTTAGATCTTTTAATAATTGATGGAGAACAGCTTGCCTGTATTAGCAGCATGAGACTCAGCTGGACCTTACAAGCTTTTTAAAAGTCTGAGATGAAACCATCAGTACCTGTTGGTTGTCTATAGCCTACTCAATTTCCTGAAATGATAGTGGGTTGCTCACAGCCTCCTTTTTCTTCAGCATGAGTTGTGGAAATGGGGTCCCTTCCCATCACACATTTTGGGAGCTACCATGTTGACGTATTATTGCACCACCACCTTCTTGTATTCCTTTGCAACAAGCTTGTTAATCCCTTGTGGGGCTATAATAATAGTCCCTTCTTGCTAATCAGTGTCTGAACAAGTAGTTACCTCTCTCTTCCACTACACTTCCTTGCCAGGATCAGCTTCATTTTTCGTCAATGTATTTTAAATGTGTTGATACTAACTAACGTTATATTCCTGTTTATGGGACCTGGTCTCCCATAATAGTTCCTTACTCTTATATCACTGTGCTTTCATTTCCTTTTGTAGAAGTCTAACTTTCTGATTCAAATTATGTAGCTTGCCCACCCCTCTCCTTACTGGTCTCTCTTCCCCATCTTATGGCTGCCATTCTACACTTGAATAATACAAACCTTCTGTTCTACAAATACATTATAGTAAGTTAAATGTAAATGTTAAAAGTAAGTAAGTTAGGAAGTCTGCTGTCTCCTTTTCCAGAAGCCCTCTGACTGCCTTGTATTTGTGTATTAGGGCTCCATTTTCCACTAGTAATAATGAGCCTTCAGGTCAGGTTGCTTAACATTTATTTGTACTAATGCATGGTCTAAAAATAAAATGGTCACTTCAGTGGTGCCCTGCATATCTACGAGGTTAATTAGTCACATGTCAAATCTGCTAGTGACCCCCAATGCACAATATGTATAATCATTTTGTTTAGGGTGAAGGATTCTCAAACAGTCAGCAAGATAAATTCCTCAATCAATGTGCTAAATTCTCTGGAAACCTCGGAGAGATTAGCCTTCCCTCCACAAATGAAGCCTATCTAGTACTGTGTGTGCGCCGGTTAAACAAGGTTAAACTCTTTCTGGCTCCAGAAAGTCTGTTCTTCAAATTTTCCCTTAGAACTGCTCTGTTAGGAACCTAAACAGTTTGTCTTATAAGCATTCTCTTTTGCATATTATACAAATCTATCACTCTCAAAGCAAAACCCCCCTCCCACCCCAACCCCACTACTCTTCTGTCTTTTAACTCCTCATATAATTCTTCTCTCACTTTCAAGCATGTCAAGGCTGGATGATGGCAGCATCCATGCCCAGCTGTGGCACCTGGGAATTCAATTGAAAAATCTACAATGCATGCACATACACGTCCATCCTCTCTCCCCATGTAACCTCCCTAAAACTTGTAGATGATGCAGCTATTTAGCCAGACTGGAGGCTGAGCTCTCTCAGCTCAGGACTGGCAAGACAGGCAGGGAGAGAAGGGCTACACACACACCACACAACCAGTCTCACACATAACTCAAACCACACACTGAATCAACACATAAACACAATACACCACACAACATAAACAATAAAATCAGTGTGCAAAGCAGTCACTGCCCTTATACCTAAGGATAAATACAAAACCAAACATACTTGTCATACACCTATAGTCAGACACACACACTGGCTGGGCTCACCAAGGGAGTAAGGAGAAGGTCACTACTAGGTGACTTCAAATGCCATAAAACAGAATGTCAACATCCCATCAGAGGAGTCACATACTTGAGGAGATCATCACGAACATGGGATCCTGTCTTCAACACACTAACCCCCTCACTGGTGAGATACCATCATAAACTAATCACAAGCTGGAGGTCCTCATCCAGCCCACACGGAAACAAAAAGACCACAGTTCAAAACTACTCAAAGCTTAGGCTTCACACTTCTGGTAGCGAAATTTGCACAAAAAAGAGTGTGGCCCTGAGCCAGTGTTAAGCAA
This sequence comes from Protopterus annectens, assembly GCF_019279795.1. Classification (NCBI taxonomy): domain Eukaryota; kingdom Metazoa; phylum Chordata; order Ceratodontiformes; family Protopteridae; genus Protopterus; species Protopterus annectens. The sequence goes on from NC_056751.1 coordinate 68,484,158, forward strand.
CATTACTCAAACACGTGAATCGCTTTTAAATGCCACAGCCTTCTACACCAGCACCTACAATACTCTGCATGGATCAGGCAATCAAAAACAAAACTAGACTCTTTGTACCAGGCATGGCCGTCCAGTCTGACCTGGACCATAAACATAAACAAGCACTAAAACAAAGGAGGAAGCAACTAAGAGATGAAATAAACAAATCCTTGAACAATAAGACACCTTTGATCATTAAAAGTAAAAACCAAGAAGGTGATCATCATCATCAAAAGGCAAATGAAAAGAAAAAAATGCATCAAAAAGAAAGACAAAATCATAAGAGAAGCTTTAGTAGAAAAAGAAGAGGAAACTCCAGATCTAGATTAATTCAGGACAAATGATGAATGATGTGAAGATTACTGACACTACACACATTACAACTTATACTGGCTGACAGGTTCAGTGCAAACTTCCCTCAAAAGGAGAGAAAGGAGAGATATCCCCCTGTAGCCCCCAAAGCTTCAAACATCTCCAGGTGAGGTGGGAACTGCTCTCTCCCAGCAAAAAAACCTGCATCCCATGGGAGGTGTGGTGTCCCCGGCTGTGTGCTCCATGAACTCAATGAGAGATTAAACCCGCAGTTGGGACAGCTTTAAACCCTCAGCCTCACCTCAGGATACGTGCAAGAGTGGCCTTACCGGCTGACTTGCAATGGTCCCACTTCTGGGGCTGATTGCCTCCGACTTATAAATACCCGTCCCATTAGCTTGACATTAGCTATCTGCAAAGCAGAGGATCATAATGGAATGGAACAATAAAAGACATAAGGTGGAACTTGCAGACTTTGGATCCAACCAGTTTGGCTTTGTCAAAGGCAGATCGGTGCCTTTTAAACTTGGTTGACTTTTTCAGACAGTCACCAAGGCTATTGATGAGGGAAAGGCAGTCCATACAGCTACCTTGACCTGGCAGGGCCTTCGACACAATACCCACTTACCCAGGTATCAAAAAACTCATCCAGCTTGAATGTAAACCCACATCACAAGATGGGGTTTGCAACTGGCTAAGGACAGAACCCACAGGGTCAGAGAGTTGCTGGAGCCATGTCAGACTCAAAGCCTGTCAGTACAAGCAAACACAGGAGGGTTATTGTTTGTTATGAGTGTGACTACTGCAGATGACATGAAACTGGAAACAGTCGAAACACAGATATCCATAGATATCCTTCAGAAGGGCCTCACAGAACGGATAGAGCCATGGCCTAAAGTTAAATGCCAAGAACATTTGACATGTTGCTAAAGTAAGTTAGGAAAACCTTCTACATTGCCCACCTGATCATGAAGGATATAGAACATGCTGGAGGACAGATTCATCACCCAGACTCCTGTGCTGTGGAACAAAAAAAATCTGCCATGTGAGGCAGAGGCCTGCTGGCCTTTTGTTCAAGAGGAATTTGACCCAATGGATGGGATGTGAGAGGGATATACCCCCAGGGATTACTTCTCAGTGTCACTGTGACACAGGCAGCAAAAAATAATATTATAGTTTTATTCAAACTAAAGGGGTGGCGAAAGCCAAATATGGGGGGCTATTATATAAATGCCCTTGGGCAGATAGCCTAGTATGAACCTATGAACCTATGAACCTATGAACCTATTAAAGTCCCCCACTACCATAAGTATGTGTGGCGGGCAATATATATTCTTGATGACAGCTCAGAAGCCATTCCATGGAGCTAGGTCATCCTCATTTGGTCCTTAAAAATTTCCTAATGTCCAAAGTCTCCATACCATCCTCACAAGGGCTACAGTCCAGTATTTCATTATTTTGTAGTACTTTGGCTACTATCTTACTTTATGGAAGTATTCTTTACTGAGGAGATAGAAAAGACATGGCACATTTCTTTATACATCAGACTTTGGTATTGTTTTATTAGACAATTTAAATTCTTATTTGTTATTAGAGAGAATTTTACTGCGGTGGTGGTGCTGCGGTAGCGTTGTCGCCTCACAGTTAGACGTTTCCCGTTCGATTCTCAGTTAGAGCGTCTTCTGTGTAGCGACATGCGTGACTGGTCGTTCCTTCGTTGAAGGTTGTGCATTAGGCCCGGCAAGCCAGTACGTAAAAATCTACTGCCAATCATTAGCGGACTGGAGTTCCACTGTGGCGACCCCTAACCAGGAAAAGCCGAAAGACACAAACAAACAAAGTTATTAGAGTGAGAATTTTCTTGTGGAATTAAGCACGTCTGTGATGGATCTGATATTATTTTTTTCATTCATTCCTCAACTATTGGATTTTTGATGCTACCTCGGATTTGACTTCAGCCACTTCTCAGACTTTGGATCCATAGCTCAAACTTCTCCCCTTACCCATAATCCCATCCAAACCCCACATTAATTCAGATCTTGTTTGCTGCTTCCAGTGAACAGATGTGGGTCTAGTAGCTCAAGCTATTTTTTTCAGATAAGTGCTTCAGCTTATATTGCTAGTCCTTGTTTTTCTTCAGCATTTGTCTACCTTCCCTCGCTATATATATATATATATATATATATATATATATATATATATATATATACACATGGGTCTCTTTCTGTTTGTCGAAAGTACATTTCATCGATAAACAGAAGGCCGAGCCCACTTCTGCGAAAGTGCACCACATCGAAAATGCACTTTCGCAAAAGCTGATTCGCTGAATTGCATTACAGTGGGGATAAGGGAATATATCCTTTTCCCTGCTGTAGTGCAGTCTTGGAGTTAGTATATTTAAGTAGGAGGGTGTGGGGTGCGTGGGGGCTTGCCCCCCTACATAAATGTGATTTAGTGTTTTGTTTTTAATTTTTTTTAAAAAATTTTTTCTGTTTGTTTTTTTTTCCGTTATTTTGTGTTTCGCGAAAGTGCATTTTCGACAAAGTGCACTTTCGCGATAGTGAGTTCAACAGTTTACATTTCGATGAAACGTAATTTCGATGGATCAACATAGATCCAGATACATATATCTGTATCTATATCTATATCTATATATCTATCTATATATCTATCCATATATATATATATATATATATATATATATATATATATATATATATATATCTGTATATCTATAGCTATCTATATATAGATATATATCTATATATCTATATATAGATATATATCTATATATCTATATATATATATATATATATATATTTATGTTTTCGGCAAGTTTTCTTATACTCTTGGTGTGGTTAATTTTTTTTCAATATGCTTTATTATACTCTTGGTGTTGTTAATTTTCGTTTTTTGATAAGCTTTATTGTACTCTTGGTGGTGTTCATTTTGTAGGGCTCATGCTTCACTCTTTTAATTCCCTTTCCCTCTCTAATAAGTTTTTTAGTAGTCCTCCATGCCTTTGTTGCTGTCCTACTTCTCTGTTTAGGGAATTGTCTCTTACCATTGCTGGTGTTGTACTGTTCTTTTCTCTGTATTTTATGTGGTGTCTGGTAATCATGTCTGATGAACCAACTGGATTTAAGAAGTGCTGTTCTTGTGGTCATAAGATCCCCAACTTGGATGCCTGCTTGAAATGTGCATACTGTCTCAGAGCTGGGCATCTGGTGTGGAGTGCAAGATTTGTGCTGGTTTTAATCACAGGGTGCTAGTTGAATGTAGAAATAACTTGGTGATGAAAGGGTTTCTAGCTTTATGTTCCTCTTTGGTATTTGGAGCTTCCCCCTCCTCAAAAAAACTGTCAGAGAAATCTGAAAGGAAATCCATTGAAAGTCAGACAGAAACCTAAGGAATTGAGGAAGTGCTTCCCCATCCTGTCTTCATTTGGCTCCAAGGTTGGATCCTTTTGCAAAAGTTGCTAAATCTTCAGATCTGACTTCCTCATATCTGACATTATCTACTTTGAAGTCATTGAAGTCTGCAGTCCGTAGAAGTTTTATATTGGAGCTGATACCATGGTGGTTGCACTCCCCCTTTCTGCAGGACTCACTATGCAGATCTTCTAGACCTCCATCCACTTTGTTATCCTTCAGGTCTACCAGGAGCCTTTCCAAAGCTGATGTGGAAAGGATTATCAGAAACTTTCTTTGGAACCAAATTCAGTTTGGAGTTATTGCTCCATCTCCTATTGCACTCCTGAGCTTTGCTCTATCCCAAACAGCATTGGTTACTCCTATTCTAATCCACCCCTTGGCTTTGGAACTTTCTTTTCCCCTCAGAGATTGTGTTAGCTTGGCACTGACCTCTCCTTCGAGGCATGGTAATAATGATTCCCTGAGTTGCCCTGGTCAGGTAGCTTCAGCTGATACTAGGGTGGTTTTGGGCTTATTCATGGCTTCCAGCTTTGATGCAGTGGAGAGAGCTCTCTTGACTTCAAGGGATAGGACACCCCCCAAGTCCTCCCCATCCACAACTGATTGCCCTGGCTTTTGTGTCCACTAGTTCTGCTCTATCAGGACAGTTGGTCCATCCAGGCCTTGAGGCAGTCCTCATCCAGGATTCTCAACATACTTTTGAGTCTTCCCTGAATTTCTCCTACCATGGAGGTTCCTCAGAAATATCTGTGCAAGATGAGGCACATGAATTTCCCACAGGAATCTTTGGCAGAAGGCACAGACTTCGATGAAGTGAAGAAGTTCCCCAGATTACCCCTTTTGGATGTCTCATGCAAGTAGATTCTCGAGCTTTTCAGACAGAAACGTGGTGGCTCTTCTGAAGCCCGTTCCCAGTAAGAGTCAGCAGTTCTTGATGCATTTGGAACTGGCTCTGCTACATTCTGGGTGGTACTCCCAGCTGATGAAATGGTGGACCTCATTTTTCATTGGGCGTGGAAAGATCCAGACATGACAGAGTCCATTCTTATGAAGCTGGACGTGTGTCTTGTTGGGCCCAGTGATTGTGCCTACTGGTGTAGGGATCCCCCAGTCGATGCTGTAGTGGTTGCAGCAGCAACTAGCAGATGAATATCCTTCTGTCCATCCCTCTAACTGGGAGTCTAGAGCTTTGGATACATTTGGAAAGTGAGATTATACCTCAGTGACATTAGCCTTGCAGTTGCTAAATTATTTGGCACAGATGATGAGGTTTTAGAGGGATTGGATGAAGAAGCTCTCCAGTCCCACTCAGGGTCCATGTCTGTGGAAGAAAAAAGACTGTTGTCTTTGCAACTGGCCATGCTTCAGTCCCTGTGAAATGCTTCCATGCAGCTGATTTCTCATGCTACACAGGCTGTTTCCAGAGTGGCTATTTCAGGCATAGCTGTAAGGAGGCATACCTGGATGTGTCTATTTGAGTTTGCAGAACCATTCAAGACACCATTCATCACTGTACCTTTTGATGGAACTACCTTGTTTGGCCCTAAATATAAGCATATTCTCTCCAGGGGTCAACAAGATGGGAAAACTCTGTCTGCCATAAGAATAAAATATTCTACCCGTTAGAGGACCTTCTCAAAGAATCAAAAATATTTTTTCCAAGATTCTTATGGGGATAGTTCCCCATGCAGCAGAGGAAGGATCTCCAGTGGAAGATGTCACCTACACAGCAAAGGAGGCCCATAAAACCAAGGTTTCAGGGGCCCTGTCTCTTAGATGCCTTACCAGCACTCCTGAAGGGTTGCCTGACTGCTGCACTCTGAAAGCAGTCAGTGAGCTTGTCTCTGCACCCAGAAGCCTGGATGTCCATCACCAAAGATGTCTGGGTGCAGACAGTTATCACCAGAGGTTACTACATTCCATTTTTATCATTATCTACCAAAAATGTCAAAGAAGATACCCAGAGTGCCTCCCATCAAAAAAAAATGCAACACAAGAGCTACAAATGCAGCTATCAAAAAGAGTCATTCAAGAGGTCCCACCAGATGTACTTGATAAATCTTGATGGTGTGTACTATAACATCAGAACAAACAGGTGGTCCAGGAGATACCTTCACTTTTTGTTGGTAGCCAGTCATTTTCATTTCAGAGCTCTGCCATTTTGTCTCATCACAGCCTCTGCAGGTGTTTGCCAGGTGTATGGCAATGGTGGCAGCTCACTTGAGTTTGCTGGGATTCTGGGTGTTTCCTTATCTTGACAACTAGCTCCTCACTGCTGCCACAGGCATCTACTAATGCATGCCATGGACTACCTACTCCACCTATGTCTTCAGCTAGGCATCACGGTTAGTTAAAAAAATATCATCTGTCCCCCACTCAAACCATAGAGTTCATAGGTGCTCACCTGGTATGGTTTCCCAGATTGCAAGACTGCCTCAGTCCAGACTATCTATGTCACATTAGACAATGTGTCTATTACCTCTTCATTCACCACTGGCCAGCTTATCTGTTTAACGTAGTGGTTCAGTGGCAGCCTCCATAACCCTTATGCCTCTAGTGAGAGTTTATATTAGGTTTCTGTAGTGGACACTGGAAGTCCAATGGTCTATGAGTCACCTTCCCATGACCTTTCCCATCCAGATCACAAAAAATGTCAAGGAACGTGTCTCCTGGTGGATTCATGCACCAGATGTTTCTCAGGGCCATCCCTTTGTCCTCCCTTTACCAATGGCCACAGTGAGCATAGATGTTTCCCAGCTGGGATAAGGGTTCACTACTTGGGACAGACAGTTCAAGGCATGTGGTCCCCCTTAGAAGCTGATCTTCACATCAGTGTGCTAGACATGAGGGCAGTCCCCCTTAGCATTGCAGGCATTTTAGGATGTCCTCCCTCTAGGGGTGATTGCTATACAGACAGACAATGTTAGTGGCCCGGTACATCAGCAAACATGGGGGAAACTTGCTGTTACCCTGTTTGTCGGGTGGCTATGAGTGTGTGTCAGTGGGCAATCTCTTCTGGCTGTTTTCTTCTGGCAACACATATTCTGGAGAAGTCCAGCATTTTGTTGGACAGAGTGAGTAGCTCTGTTCTACTGCCACACAAGTCATCTGTCAATCTGTCACCGCAGGAACTATCAATCTATCTATCTATCTATCAATGACCCCACTTCTCTTTAGTATTTGACAGTTCTCCTTCAGGCCTTAATTCAGGCTCCATTTGAATCAGAGACAAAAGCTGAATTGAATTGTTTGTCTTGGAAGAACATTTTTCTATTTGCCATTATGACTAGGCAAGTATCTGAACTCAATGGATTGTCTTGCAAGCCACCTTATCTGATTTTTCATAAGGATAAGGTTTCCCTTCATACTAATCCTTCCTTTCTCCCAAACTTGGCATCAGAATTTGCCTTTAACCAATCCAATAATCTACCAGATTTATTTCCAAAATTTTCTAATAAAGCAAAATATATGCTTCATTTCAACGCCCAAAGACAATTAATATTCTGTCTGCATCAAACAAACAATGTCAGGAAATCTGTTCAGTTTTTTTATTTCCTTTTCAAAGGCTAAATTGGGACAGTCTATGCCTAAAGTCACTTTAAATAGGTGTCTCACTGATTGTATTTCTCATGTGTACAAGCAAAAAGGTTTGACATTGTGAGAACCACCACAAGCTCATTCCAAAAGGTCAGTTTTCACCTCCTCCATCATCTCGTCAAGAACTTCTATAGATTGCATTTGTGCTTCTGTTACTTGGCCAAAAGCTCATACTTCCATAGCTCATTACAATTTGGACATTTTATCTGGAGACAGAACAGCATTTGGTTCTGCCTTACTCTGAAATATTCTTCCATGAGACTCCCCTGGAGTATTTATTAGCTGGGAATATGTCTCAGTGGTTGAGGAACAGACTAAAAAGACAACATCAGATCCAAATGTTATGTACTAATTATAATGATGCATCTGTACTATCTGTTTTCAGACTTCCTCAACCACCCTCCCTCCAATCCCCCTTCCTTTCATAGAGGATACTATTATATTTGCCTGGTATGACCTGGAGGTATCCCTTTTGGACTTTTTCCTGTTTGAGCCCCAGATTCCTTTAGTCTCATGTTTCTACCTCTGTTCTATAAAACTGTTTCTACAGCTTAATATTAAGGGGCAGACTGATCTGAGGTGTGTGTAGAGTTTGGGGATTATGGACAGGGAGGAGTTTGAGCTATGGAACCAAAGTCTGAGAAAAGCCTAATGGTTGAACACAGATGCATCAATATGGTGAGTACTTAACATTTGTTTTGTTGTAACACATACTATCTGTTTTTTATAATGTCTAAATGCAGCAGTTTGCATACCACCAGCAGTATTCCCCACAAGAAATCCTGGCTTGAAGAAAAAGAGAACATGGTAAATGTTATATCCACTTCAGAATCTAAGCAATTTCAAATGGAATATACAACTATTTGGAGAAATTCTTGCATGTAATATGCAGAGTGCATTGATTGCAATCTAAAATTGAAAGAAAAAATAGCTTTGTTATAATGAGGTTCATGCGTAAACATCTATACTATAACAAACCTGTTGTACATGGAGCACTCTGATTACAATACAAAACTGATAAAAGCATAAGCTTGTTGTTAACCTTCCTGAAGTAAGAAAGGTACATAACAAACTTTGCAGTGGATGGAGTACTCTGATTACACTCTTAAATCTGGAAGAAGATAACTTAGTTAAGCACTTTCCTGACATAAGAAAGGTGCTTAACAAAGTTATGTTATGCAGAACATTTTCTGAGTGAAACTTCACTTTGCTTGCTGTCTGTGTGGCAGTGCTATGACTCTCAAAGCTATAAAACACTGTACTCCCACACTTTTCCTCTAACTGGTAGTGTATGAAACAATAGCTCATGTACTACACTGAATGATGATCAGGTCTGTGATCATAGCCAGCACTGAGTCATGTATGTCAAGACTCATCTCAAGAGCTTCACTTTGTTTGTCGGAAGAACATTTTTCTATTTGCCATTATGACTAGGCAAGTATCTGAACTCAATGGATTGTCTTGCAAGCCACCTTATCTGATTTTTCATAAGGATAAGGTTTCCCTTCATAGGTTCATAGGTTCATAGGTTCATACTAGGCTGTCTGCCCTAGGGCATTTATAAGCCTAGCCAGAATGCGTTTGGCTTTCGCCACCCATTTTAAATTTATTTTGCTATGCCCTTTTTCGAGGTTAGTATATTGTGCCTCTGTCTAACAGTGACACAGAAGTGATACCCTGGGTAAACCTACGATCTCCCATCCACTCATCAAGATTCCCCTTGAAGAGAGTCAATGAGGGACTCTGCCTAACCTGGACTGGGATTTTATTCCAGAGTGAAGGGAGCCTCTGGGTTATGAATCTGTCCCTCCAGCATGTCCTATTTATTTCAGTGCTGAGGTTCAAGTCTCTCGAGCGCGTGGCTCGATGGGATTTGGATTTTCTGAGGTGCAGCATGTCCATTAATTCCGGGTTGGACATGGCTTTATACGTCAGGCACAGATTGCCTCTGAACAGGCGGTATGCCACTGAGTAGAGCTGGAATTTCTTTAACCAGGCAGCATATGGCATCTGTTTGAGCCCTTTGATCCTCTTGGTGAGGTACTTTTGGGGTCTTTCCAGTTGCTGCAGCTGTCTGATAAGGTACATCCCAAAAGGGGCATTGTACTCAATTATGGGCCTGATGAGGGATGAGTAAAGAGGCGCGATGACCTCCCCTGGTCTAGATGTGAATCCCTTCATGATTAGGTGGGCTATATAAAATGTTTTTCTAACCACTTTGGCCACGTGGTTGTCAAATGAGAGATTGCTATCAACTTGGGTCCCCAGGTCCCTAATTACTTCTTCTGTACTTAATGGATTACCAACTATGTGGTAATTTGTGGGCACTTTGTTTTTGCCAAAGGGGATGACTATACACTTTTTGGCATTTAGCTTGAGGCCCATGACTCTGGCACCAGTTGTCTGTTTTTATGAGGCCCTTTTGGAGGATGCTTGTGTCGGCTGGAGAGTTGATTATGGCGCCCAGTTTGCAGTCATCTGAGAACTTGGTCAGCCACAGTCCTTCCGTGTTGGCCTGTACCTCCGAGAAATATATACCGAACAAGAGAGGTCTCAGGACTGAGCCTTGTGGGACACCACTTGTAACTGGTTTGGAGTTTGACATGGCTCCAGCAATTCTAACCATGTGGGTTCTGTCCTTGAGCCAGTTTTCAATCCATCTAGTGACATAGGGGTTTATATTTAAGCTGGTGAGCTTATCTATAATGCCAGTGGGGTATTGTATCGAAGGCTTTGCGAGGTCCAGGTAGGCTGTGTGGACCACCTTCCCCTCGTCAATGGCCTTGGTGACTGTTTCAAAGAAATCAACCAGATTTAAGAGGCAGGATCTGCCCTTAACAAAGCCGAACTGGGTAGGATCCAGTGTCTGTAGGTCCCCAGTATCTTTATTTATGAGGTCCATGATGATCCTTTCCATAGCTTTGCCGACCAAGCTAGTCAGGCTTATGGGGCGATAGTTTCCAGGATCCGTTGAGGCACCACCTTTATGGAGAGGGACCACTGTTGCTGTACGCCACTCTTTGGGCACATATCCTGTAGTAAGGCTGAGATTGAACAGTAGTTTTATGTTGGGGTTTAGCTCTTCTTGGAGTTCATGTAGGACGCAGCCCGGACACCGTCTGGTCCCATTGATGCTGTGTTTTTGCTTTGGAGAGGGCGGCTCTTACCTGAGCATCTGAGATGTCAGGGGGGCAGCACTCTGCTGGGATAGATATTTGCCCTTTTGGTGGGGAGGGGGGGGCGTTTGTGCTGAACCTGTCAGCTAGGATGTTGGCAATGTCTGTGGGTTCAGTGTATTTTTTGTCATTTTGGACTAATTCTGAGCATATCTTGGAATTACCACCCAGGTTCCTAACATAACTAAAGAAAGCCTTGTGATTATCCTTAGTGTCCTGTGCAATTTTTCTCACTAGCTGGCCTTAGACAATTTTATGAGTGCCCGTAGTTTTTTGCTAATACTGATCAGTGATGCCTTGCCTTTTTGGGATTTTGCTGTATCATTTAGTAGCTTCCTCCTTCTATTGTATAGTTTGTTTATGGCTGGGGTCCACCAGACAGGACGTCTGCCTTTGGAGGATTGTGTCTTGGTTTTATTTGGGATCGCATGATCCATGCATTCCTGAAGGTGATCATAGAATGCGTTTATAAAGGATTCTGCGGTCTGGGCCGTATTTTCCACAGGCCCGAGGGCTTTGAAGGATTCCACCTCGGTTTTGAGGAGTGTGAAATTTTCTTTAGAGAAGTTTTTCACTGTGATTTTCTGGGCAGAGGGTGGGGTCGGGATGTGAATATCCAGTGAGATTAGTTTATGGTCTGATCTTACCAGTGAGGGATACACTTCTGGTCTGGAGCGTAGAGTCCCCAAGTTGCTGATGATCAGGTCCAGTATGTTTTCCCCTCTTGTGGGAGTGGTAAAAAGTTGTTCCATAGCATTTGAGTTTATAAATTCTAGGAACCTTTGGGCTAGGGTGTTGGAGCTAGAGTAATGCTCCCAGTCTATGTTTGGGTAGTTGAAGTCGTCCAATATAATGGTGTTTGGAGAGACCTTCATATTTTCCAGTGTTTTCAGGAAGACCGAGTGGGGTTCCTTCCTTTCTCCCAAACTTGGCATCAGAATTTGCCTTTAACCAATCCAATAATCTACCAGATTTATTTCCAAAATTTTCTAATAAAGCAAAATATATGCTTCATTTCAACGCCCAAAGAAAATTAATATTCTGTCTGCATCAAACAAACAATGTCATGAAATCTGTTCAGTTTTTTTATTTCCTTTTCAAAGGCTAAATTGGGACAGTCTATGTCTAAAGTCACTTTAAATAGGTGTCTCACTGATTGTATTTCTCATGTGTACAAGCAAAAAGGTTTGACATTGTGAGGACCACCACAAGCTCATTCCAAAAGGTCAGTTTTCACCTCCTCCATCATCTTGTCAAGAACTTCTATAGATTGCATTTGTGCTTCTGTTACTTGGCCAAAAGCTCATACTTCCATAGCTCATTATAATTTGGACATTTTATCTGGAGACAGAACAGCATTTGGTTCTGCCTTACTCTGGAATATTCTTCCATGAGACTCCCATGGAGTATTTATTAGCTGGGAATATGTCCCAGTGTTTGAGGAACAGACTAAAAAGACAACATCTGATCCAAAAGTTATGTACTAACTATAATGATGCATCTGTACTATCTGTTTTCAGACTTCCTCAACCATCCTCCCTCCAATCCCCCTTCCTTTCATAGAGGATACTATTATATTTGCCTGGTATGACCTGGAGGTATCCCTTTTGGACTTTTTCCTGTCTGAGCCCCAGATTCCTTTAGTCTCATGTTTCTACCTCTGTTCTATAAAACTGTTTCTACAGCTTAATATTAAGGGGCAGACTTGATCTGAGGTAATGTAGGGTTTGGAGAGGATTATGGACAAGGGGAGGAGTTTGAGCTATGGAACCAAAGTCTGAGAAGTGGGAAAAGTCAGATCCAAGGTCTAATCTAAAGCCTAATGGTTGAGGAAGGACAAAAACAGAGAACACAGATGCATCAATATGGTGAGTACTTAACATTTGTTTTGTTGTAACACATACTATCTGTTTTTTATAATGTCTAAATGCAGCAGTTTGCATACCACCAGCAGTACTCCCCGCAAGAAATTCTGGCTTGAAGAAAAAGAGAACATGGTAAATGTTGTATGTATAAAGGAGTTGTATGCTACCACTTCAGAATCTAAGCAATTTCAAAGCCTGCTCTAGCCCCTCACATGGAATATACAACTATTTGGAGAAATTCTTGCTGGGTTAAAAGAAAACAGAAGGTGGGGAAACCCACAAGTAATACGCAGAGTGCATTGATTGCAATCTAAAATTAAAGAAAAAATAGCTTTGTTACAATGAGGTTCATGCATAAACATCTTACTATAACAAACATGTTGTACATGGAGCACTCTGATTACAATACAAAACTGATAAAAGCATAAGCTTGTTGTTAACCTTCCTGAAGTAAGAAAGGTACATAACAAACTTTGCAGTGGATGGAGTACTCTGATTACACTCTTAAATCTGGAAGAAGATAACTTAGTTAAACACTTTCCTGACATAAGAAAGGTGCTTAACAAAGTTATGTTATGCACCTCTCAGCTCTGTTAAGCTATAGTCTCATGCTAGAACAGAGCAACATCCATTGCCGACCACAGCAGAACATTTTCAAGAAGTTAAACAACTTTATAAGCTGTTAGATGCTTTTTTTGTAACACACAAAGTCAGGCGCCCTTAAAGCCTTTCACTCTGTTGAGTGAAACTTCACTTTTGCTTGCTGTCTGTGTGGCAGTGCTAAGTGGTCTATGACTCTCAAAGCTATAAAACACTGTACTCCCACACTTTTTCCTCTAACTGGTAGTGTATGGAACAATAGCTCATGTACTACACTGAATGATGATCAGGTCTGTGATCATAGCCAGCACTGAGTCATGTATGTCAAGACTCATCTCAAGAGCTTCACTTTGCTCCACTGTCAAGGTGAATGTTTTGACATCTATATCTCAAACAGAGAATTTGGTTGCAATCAGAGACCCAATCATAATCCTGTATCATAACCAGCAATGAGACATATTTCTCTCAAAATAATAACAGTGAACAATAAAAATTATAACAAGAACAGTAATGCTTCTGTATGAACCTGTGTAATTATTGATCCTCACATTAACACACACACCACTGGTTACCCTACAAAATCTTAAAAAGTTAAATTCGTTATGCACATCTGTGATGTCAGAGAGATGTGTAATAAGTTGTATTATGCATGTTTCAGAGATGTGTTCTTGTCTGATGCTAGAGCATGCACAGTAAATACCATGGAATCTTGCCTGGAAGTAACAGCTTCAAAAGCTGTAAAATAATCCACATTGCCTCAGAAAAAAGGCAGACTTAATACTTATCAGCTTTTAAAGCTGCTAGACCATTAGAGGTGCACTTAGCTTTTGGCCATTGTCTATGTGATAGCACTATGCTTGTACAGTTTTTTGGAAATTTGTATTACATCAGGGCAGTAAGGTTCTGTGTATTACAAAAAACTATGATTGTGTTGGTTTTAACTATTTGTTAACTATTTGTTAATATGCTTAACTGGACTGAAGAATTCACTCACCTCTCAGTCTTTGCTGTCAAGGTGAATGTCTTGAATCCATTTTGTGAACACATGATTGGTGATCCAGTCATATTCCTCTATTTTATGCACTTTTAACAGCAGTCCTGGTCAGGTCTCATGGATATCATGCATCTTCTATTACAGAACAACATTTTTACAGCTATAAGAGTTGTAAGACACTCCACACTGACACACACGCTTATATATATATATACACACACACATGCACACACACACACACACACACACACACACACACACACACACACACACACACACACACACAAATACTGTAACTGAGAGACATGTTTAGGCTTTTAAATGTCTTTATTGATCAGAGGATCACTTTGCTTCTGCCCATTGTCTATGCGGCAGCTCCAAGTGCATTACAACTTTGAAAGCTTTAATACATTACATGTTAACATGTTACATGCATAACTTGTAGTACATTTGGATAGTTTAATTTCCATGTGCTACAAAGAGTAATGATTGAGTTGTCGATCATAACCCTTAGTTAATGTTTTCTTGAAACGGATACAGAAAATTCAACTCTTAAGCTTTGCTCTTGAGGTGAATTTTTTAAATCCATTTCTTGAACATATTAACAAATGTATTATGATCAGCAACCTAATCATAATCCACTATGTTACATTAAGGTGTTTCTGTATGAACCTGTGTTATTAGTGATCCTTGCATTCACACACACACACACACACACACACACACACACACACACACACGGCACTCACCAGGGAACTGCTTTGGAAACTTGCATCACCCTTTTTTGTCTAATAGCTTTTAAAGCTGTTAATTGGAGGTGCACCTCATTTTTGTTTTCTATCCATGAGGAAGCATGAGGTCTTGTATAAATTTTAAAGCTGTTAGAATTATGTAATACATCAGAGTAACTAAAATTCCCCACATGTTACAAAGAATTATAAGTGGGGGTTCCAGTCATAACTTCAGTTTATGTGTTTAAAAAATGGATTCCAAGAAATGTGTCTCTTAGGCTTTGTTCTGGAGGTGCAGTTCTTGGAATCCATTTGTCAAATACATGACAAACATGTTATCTTCACTGACCCAGTCATAATCCTTTATGTTGTGATTGGTTGAGTGACTGCTCTTTGAAGATCTAATCTTAAGATAAGTATATCATGCAGCTGTACTCTACTGTGAGTAACCTCTCACAGATTAATAGTACTAAGAAGTTATGTTTATCTGTGATGATGTAAAACTCCAGCTTTTATTTGAGAGATATGTTATACATAGATGCAAGCATTGCAATATGTGCTACAACTACTTTATTAATCTATAACTTTGTGTAACACAGATCCAGCTATTTTTTATCTGTAACTCTCTCCATACAAAACAGTATGATAGGTAAATTATTTATGTGATCTACTGAAACTCAAAAAGGTATTTTCCATATTTTTTTAGGATTAATTCAAATATATCTAGCAAGTATCTTCAGTCTCAAGAAGCATAGGCTCATAGCATAACAGGCACGACCTGATAAGATAATGTTCTATATATATTTGTCTTTGTTTATAATATATAAACAAATAGATTAATAAATTTAATTTATTGTGCAGAGCTGAGTTGGTTAGGCTAACTTGCTACAAAGTAACAAACTCTTACGAAATGCAGAATTCATGGATTCTAAGATGTTGGAGCAGTATTGTCGACATGCAATACTGAGGGCACAGCTGTGCACTTACATGTAACAGATGTGGAATAGCTAATGTATATTCAACGATGCAAAACATTTAGTGGTGACTGGGGGAGGGGGGGTAGCAGATGAAGTAGAGAATCCAGAATGGTAGCGTGGCAGAATCAGTATAACCAAAAATCACAATGGATTACCAGAATCTGTTCATAGAAGCTAAACAAAAAATAATGGAGCCAAAAATCCTAAAACAACACTATAGTCTGTTTATAACTTCTAAAAAATAAGGAATGGGCAAACAGAAGAATAATTAAGCTGTACGTCCAAGTCTGCAGATAAGCTAAACAAATCAACAGTGTTATAGTCTGTACATGCAGCATGAAATGTTCAAACATACTGTGCTAAATTAACAAAATAAAAATGTGTGTGGAACTAGAAGCAAGTTCATGAATTCCAGGCAACTTCTTAGAAAAGGATGAATAGTTATGTGGAGCAGCAAAAAGCTATAAAAAGAAGAGGAGCTAGAAATGGAGGAGCATATTATACCAAACATTCACCCCTCCACCAAAAAATAAACACCATGCAGAATAACTGTCCAAGCGTAGAACAAAGTAACATGTGCAGGCAATAACTACAGGAATTAAACCACAATAGTGTCAGCATAAATCCTTCTAGTACTGTTTAGATATGCATGATGCATACAGCAAACAAAGCTCTTGGCAATATGAAACACCTACGGAAATGTCCAACAGGTGCATTTTCATACTCATGTACCAAAGTAATGGTGAGATCACTGCATGTTTGCTGTTACACCATATAAACCATGTGAAAAAATGCAAACCTGCATGAGAATGTGACAACTGTCTATGTGCCCTGTCCAGGTTACACAATGAAAGAAAATACAGTGCAAGTATTAAAGGTACCAGTACATATTATGCAGATATGAAAACCAAGCCTTCAGAATAGACAGCTGATGAATGATGATGAGAATCCTCAGCTGTGCACGTCTGTGGCTTAAGACACAAATATTATTTACCAGCAGTAAACAATGTGCATGTATAATATGGCTCAAATATATGGGTAGATGTCAGAAGTGAATACAACATGCTTAGAACCCAACCACAGTAGACACCACACAGTAATTCCAGTATATATCCATAAAGGACAGAAGGCCAGCAACAAACAGATATAGAACTGCAATGTAAAGGACTCTCCATGACTAATGTAAATATGCCACACTGTGGCTTTTGCTGTTATGCAGACATCTTCATTCACAGACAGCAGTGATACCATGAACTGAAAAATGATGGCTATTGACAAGTTGAGTATAACCCTGTTTTTAGGTAGCCATCAGATAGATAATAAAACAGATGAGCACTTAATGCAGAATGTGCTAACATGGCCACAGAGTTCATTCATAACTTAACATGCCACGTTTATGAATGGTACAGTATCTGTCATTCTGCACATATATAGGTTTAGTCATCATGACCAACATGCATCCCACACCCCTTGAATATTCACAGTGTAAAGTTATACACAGTTTTGGTCTATACACATATTGCATATAGAAATGCTACCCCAACCCCCCACAAGCTGATCAAAGCTCAGCCTAAAATGTGTTTGGGTATGATAGAAGGAACACCTCATAAGGCCAACTCTAAGAGGGGAAATGGAAATAGCAAGAATGAGTGAACAAAAAGAACAGCACACATAGTGTAATGGTGATGAGAACTGTAGCAGAGTAAACGCACATGCACATTTGACATACTTTTTGTTTGGTACTTACCTTCTTTTTGTTTCAGCAAAATGTATTCCAATTAGAAGCAGCAACGATTATTATAAACAGAAAATGCCATTCATTGCTCACAGCCATATCATATATTTTTGGGAAAATAAAAGACAATAACTGGAAAGCATGAGAAAACATTTCATGGTTTAACAAAGCCTACATTTTTAAATCAAAAGCTTAAAATAAGATGCAAGCTTAATGTATTTTAGTATGCCAAGCATTCCAGATCAGATGGGGTCCGCCAGGTCTATCCTTTCTAAATAGCTTACAAAATTAGGTTTAATTGATCTTTATAGAATTTAAGTAATATATAGATTAGACTTTTTTAGGCTGACTACTCAATTATATACGTTTTATAATTAACCAAATAAAATTAAGAGGGGAAGGAAACAAGGAAAGTGGAAAACTGGAAGGTATCCTTAAGCAGAGGATGTAAAGCAAATTTAGTCAGGCTAATCGAGAGACTATGATGTAGAGAACACTTAAAAAATAATGTAAAGACAACCTAGAATCTAATTCTGGGCAAGAGCTAAACAAACACAATCTTTGATATATGAAGGGTGTCAACCACAGCCATGATCCAGGCCACCCCATGTTAGATTTAAAGTAGTGACCGTACCCAGTTATAGCAAGTGTACCAAAAACTAACAGTGTCTGGCAGCATGGTTCTTTTATTGGATTTTCAATATCTATTGATTTTCTTGTGCGATGGAATTAGAATTTTGCATATGAGGATCTATTTCCAAAGTGACCCTATCTAAATGGTTGAGACATTGCATTTGGTTTATCTGTCAAAAAAACAAAGCTCTTCTACCATCTAAGGTCAAAGAGCATTCAACCAGATCAGTCGTAACATCTGTTGCCTTCCTTGCAAGAGCTTCCATGGATGACATTTGTGCAGCAGCAACATGGGCCACCCCTCATACCATTACCACTCATTGCTAACTAGACATGGTCTGCAGGGGAAGAGCATCCTTTGGCTCTGTGATGCTCAGAAATATCTTTCCTTAGGGCCACCCAGGATCTAAAGCAGCTGTGGACTCTGTCCCATCAGTCAAGAGTGAAAGAAGATTGACAACATTAGAAAAAGAAGTTATGTTCTTAGCATAACGTTCCATCTGTGTTGTCGATCTTCATTAATTCTTGATATCCCACCCTCCTACCCCTCCTAAAGGTTTCTGGAGGTTTGGATCTAATCCTGGGGCGGGGTTACCATTAGAACATCGACTGCTTGAAACATCGACACACGGAAACCCTGGTCCAAAACATCGACACGTCACTTCTCCGAAACATCAAAATATCGACGTACAAATGTTCGACACCCAAATAATCGACAGTGGAACACCAACACATGCAAAATGCCAATCTGCACTGAACAGTCCAAGAAACTCGGCAACTTCAGCATAAAACAAATTAACACATAGCGGTGTATGCAAATAAAATACTTCCCAGACAAACTATTTCCCCTCTCACACTTCAGCTCCTCAACGCGTCCATGTTTAAATTGAGTGTCGAACATTTGCAGGTCGACGAATTACATTGTTGGTGAAGTAATGTGTCGATGTTTTGGACCCGGGTTTCCGTGTGTCGATGTTTCGAGCGGTCGATGTTCTAACGGTAACCCATCCTGGGATATTATAGGATTATAACTTAGACAGTGCTTCTGTATTTTCTTAACTATTAGGCAAACTTGATCTGAGGTAATGGGAAGAGAGGCATTGTGGGTAGAGCCATAGCTTGAGAGTTTTTGCCTGGCGCGAGCTATGTATAACTGCCGAGTTGGTTCTAAGAGGTTGGAACCAAACCCCTCAGTCAAGAATGAATGAAGATCGACAACACAGATGGAACGTTATGATAAGATTCCTTTTAATGGTCCTAGCATTAACAACCATCAGCGATGCATTAAATGTTGCTATCTGCAAACTGTTAAATTTTCGACCCGGCAAAAATCCTGCCTTGTGTTTGTCAAATATTACAAAATATCTGCTGCAAAAATTCTCTTCCCTGATCTTGACAAATGCATGCCATCCTGTCTGAACACGTGTCCAAAACTAAGCTTGGGTACTCTACACATTTCCATTTTTTAAAACAGGGCATTTTTTTCCATGTAGGTATTTAACCAAAAAATCTTTTTCAATTGCAGTGACCTGACTATCCTTTCTATAGATGATTTGTGAAAAATATGTCCTAACACCGGTACTAGCTATACTTTCTAAGAGTGCTGTCAGATCCCTACTAACAGTAAGAGAATCCTTGTGGATGAGATCATTTGTAATGACATGAATAAAAACAGATCCATACTTCCTTACATTAAAGCATTCCAAGGATTGTCTGACATCTTCTATTTTTGCTCCTGGCAAGCATAACACTATTCTATTTTCATTATGTTCTTTGCAAATATAAGTATCACTTCCTCTAATAATTGAATCTCCAATTGCAAGAAAATTTTGCTGACCAGCTCTGAAGAATCTTCAACTTTCTTCTAACTAAATTTGTGCCCACTGAGTGGCGCACAGCTGCAGTTATCCCACTCCACAAGGGGGGATCCACCTTGGATCCCGGGAACTACCGCCCCATCAGTCTGACGAGCCTGATCTGCAAGGCCATGGAATGTATTATCATGGAACTTATAAACAAAGACATTGGCAAGTTTCAAACACTGGACCGCACCCAGTTTGGGTTCGTGAAGGGCCGAACATGTCTTCTGAACTTGATTGACTTCTTCAAATCAGTCTCCAGAGCCGTGGATGAAGGTAAGGCCATCCACAACAGCCTATCTTAACCTCGCCAAGGCCTTTGACACCATCCCCCACTCTGGAATCATAGATAAACCTACTAAGTTGGGCATTAATCCCTACATCACTCGATGGGTTGCCAACTGGCTTACTAACAGAACCCACACTGTAAAAGTAGCTGACTCCAAATCCAGCTCCAGACAAGTGGAGTACCTCAGGGTTCAGTCCTGGGACCACTCTTGTTTGGCATCTACTTCTCTGAGCATTATTGAATCTCCGAATGATGTGGATACTCTACAAAAGGGCCTTACTGAAACAGATGCTTGGTGCCAGAGCCATGGGCTCAAGCTCAGTGCCAAGAAATGTATAGCTATCCCCTTTGGGAAAAAACATGTACCCGTGAATTACCACATACGTGGCAGTACACTAAACACCAAAAGTGTGATAAGAGACTTAGGGACACAAGTGGATAGTGGTCTCACCTTCGATAACCACATTGCCACAACAGTCTGGAAATCCTTCTATGTGGCACACCTCATCACTAAAGGCTTTTCATCCAGAAAAAAAGGAGGTCATTGTCCCACTGTACTCATCCCTCATTAGACCCATTATAGAATACAATGCCCCATTTGGTATGTACTTCTCAAGACACCTGCAACAACTGGAAAGGCAGCAGAAATACCTCACTAAAAGAATCACAGGCCTAAAGCAGATGCCCTATGCTGACTGCCTTAAAAACCCCCAGCTATACTCTGCTGCATATCGTCTACTCAGAGGTGATCTCTGCTTAACATACAAGGCCATGTCAAACCCAGAGTGTTGGACATGCTACAATTAAAGAAATCCCAATCCCTCAGAGCCACATGCTCCAGAGATCTAAATCTTGTCATCACAATAAACAAAACATGCTGGAGGGATAGGTTCCTAACCCAGAGACCCCCCAGACTCTGGAATAGACTGCCCATATATGTCAAGCAGAGTGCCTCTTTGGCCCTCTTCAAAAGGGACCTTGATGATTGGATGGGAGAAAGGAAATTCACCCCAGGAATCACATCAGTCGCCCTGCTAGACAGGGGTCCAGGAAGTAAATAGTGTAGGAAGAAATAGCCAGGGAATTGTTATGGCTAGGCTTGTATAAGCCCTAGGGCCAATAGCCTAGTACCAACCTATGAACCTATGAACTTCTAATACAGTAATATCTGTTCTATCAATTGTTACTAATTGTTCATCGACATTAGTCTTATTAATCCCACTGTTTTCATTGTATATTAAATTCTCATCCAGCTGTCAAGAACAGAGCCAGATTTTAGCTAGGAAGTCTTTCAGAGTGGTTTTGAAAGATGGTAGGGAGGGTATTAACCTGGTGGATACAGGTAAGGAGTTCCAGGCCTTAGCAACCTTGTATGAGTACAGACAATGCCCAGCTGATTTGCTAGGTTTGTAGACAGACAGGAGTTTTTGGTCATTGGATCACAATAACCCACTCGGGGGCACATAGCTGTGTAGAATGTTTTTAGTGCTGGACAGGCAGATGTATGCTGGATAATTTTACAGGTGGTAAGATGTGGCAGTTCTAACCAATTTAGGCTTTTCAGTGCTATACAGTGGTGGACTCTGAAAGGGTTATGTGCTGTAAATTTAGCAACTTTGTTGTGGCATTGTTCATGTTTTAATTTTTGTGAAGACTGGAGGTTAGTAAGGATGGCAGCGCCATAAAGAAGAGTGGGGAGAAGATAAGTAGTGGCAAATGTAGTTTTGATTGTGTCGGTGAGAAAGTTCTTGGTTCTTTAAACAATCCCTAGTTTTTCATGAGTTTTTCTTATGCAGTTTTGTATATGCAGGTCAGTTGTAAGATTGTCATCCACTATCACGCCTAATTGTTTGCTATGAGAAGTGACTTCAGTGGTTGTATTACCAAGAGAGAGGACTTTAAATTTTGATGTTATGTAGTCCTATCTCATCTACATTCTTACCTGTGGGTTTGGAGCTGAATATCGGCTCCGACTCGGCCGACTTTTCTAGCTCTAAGTCTTTCACTGGCTGGGCTAAGCAGGTATCCCATGGTGTAATGCTCCATATCCCCAGATCTCGTTTGCCGCTCATGTAGCTCGGATGTGATCTCACTTTGCTGTGGCTAAGTACTTTTTTCTTGTCTTAAAGAAAAGTTTTTGGGTTCATAATTAAAAGCTGTTTTCATAGCTATTGTCTAGTGTTATTGAGGATTGTGTCGTGTGCTTGTTTGTGTGGTATCCTGCTGACTGTTCCCTCGGGCTAGGCCCGTTTCAGTTAGAGGGCCTAGGTCTTCTCCTATTGCCCTTGTTGTGTGTGTATGGTCTAAACCATTTAAATTTGAGGTTTGGGCTATTCCCTTTCTTTGTGGTCATAAACCGTTTTTGTTTTGAGGTTTTTGACTTGCTTCTCTAGTGCGTGTGTGTTTGGTCACTGTTAATTTTTGGTTCCCGCTTTTTGTGGTGTGAGCATCTGAGAGTTCTGTCAGACTGTTTTTTTGAGTTTTTGCTGTAGTTGGGAAAATGTCCAAAGATTCCAAGGAGCACAAACCTTCAGGTTTCAAAAAGTGCTCTAAATGTGGGTACAAAATGTCCATCACCAATGGGCATTCCATTTATGTCTATTGCCTGGGAGCCATTCATCTGCAGGAGTCCTGCAGTTTTTGTCATGCGTTCGGTCCTAGAGTTCTCCAAGAGAGAAAGAATAAGCTGATTTTAAAGGGATTCTTGAAACCCTCTTTTGAAGAGGCTATGGATTCATCTCCCAGTGGTAAGTCAAAATCTACCAAGTCTAAAAAGAGATCTCCGGTTCCATCAGCTTCATCAGAGCCTCTGGAGAAAGTTTCAAAAATTGCATCGGCTTCCTCGGCTCCACTGTCCTTGGGGCCGCAGGAAGTGTCAGTGTTCGCGGAACCGGCGTCAGCTCCAATTATATTGGAACCTATTAGGAGCCGATCACCCAGTCTCAGACCAGTTTCTCCTGAGAGGAGATCTCGATCTCCCTCCCTGTCCTACAATTCCTCCAGGACCCTTTCGGATGTGGATGTTGATAGGGTGGTCCAGAGGCTCCTACAGTCACCGGTTTTGGCAAAATTATTTTCGGCTCTGGCCCAGTTGGCTCTAGAGCCCGTCCCGACACCATCTTCGATCATTCCTCCTCCGAGCACATCTCTGTCTTAGGAGCCGGAGTGTCCCTCGCCGTGTGATGTTCCTATGCCGGTTCCGATGGCCCCTTTGGCTCCATCGGTACCGACATCGGCTCCGACCCCGTCGGCTCTGTCCTTGGGGTTCGGGACTCGGGATTCTTCGATCGGGCCTGAAGGGGGACATCTCAGGGCTTATTTCGGTTACGAGTCTCCCTCTCGGTGCCTTGGCTCAGTGAACTCCGACCCCCGTCATGGCTTCAAAGGCTGGTCGCTCCTCGGACTCAGGGGGGCCTCCCTTCAAGGCTATGTGGACCGCGCTGGCCAGATCGTCAGCTACATCAGGCAGGTCAGTCACTCTGTCCCCCACCACTCCGGTGAGAGCCTCTTATCACCGCCTATCCATGGACAGTGGAGCACCAGGGCCTAGGGATACCCCCATGAGTGGTCCCCAAGTTTCTGAGGGCCCCTCAGAGTTTGTGCCTGAGGAGCCCCCTACAAAGAAAACGTGCAAGAGGAAGCACATAGACTTCCAGGATGAGTCCCTCACCTCTGATACTGACCTTGAGGAATCGGAAGGGTCTCCTAAGTCATCCTCTGATGATGTTGCCTTCTCCAACATCCTGGAGATACTGAAACAAAGAGGTGACTGGCCATCCAAAGCCCCTTCCGAGGAGGAGTCAGTATTCCTTAAGGCTTTTGGTGCTCAGCCCTCCACCTCCTGGGTGTCTCCACCCTTCGACGAGCTCCTTGATCTGATATGTCGAAGAGTGTGGGAAAACCCTGATTCTGTGGAGCCCATGCCCAGGTGTCCCAACAAGTTTCTTTCCACCCCACAGGGCAAAGAGTTTCTGTCTAAAGGAATCCCTGTTGATGCCATGGTGGTGGCAGCAGCCACTCAGAAGGAAGTAGCAGAGTCTTCTTCCTCCGTCCATCCTCCTAACAAGGAGTCTAGGACCATGGACCGGTACGGGAAGCATACCCTCTCGTCAGTAACCTTTACCTTATGGTCACTGAATTACCTGTCTCACTTCACTCGGCTCCAGAGAGATCTCCTCAAAGAGTTAGGAGATACTCTTGCGGGTAACATTCCTGAGGCGGTGGCCCAGACGGTTAATGCCCAGGTCTCTACCCTCAATTCCATTGTCAACTCATCCATGCGGCTCATTTCGTATGCAGCCGAGGGAGTGAGTAGGGCAGCAAGCTCAGGGGTCGACCTTAGAAGGCAAGCTTTGCTGTGCCTGTGTCACTTTGCGGAGGCCTTCAAGTCTTCCTTCACTGACGCCCCCTTTGATGATTCTTCCTTGTTTGGGACCAAAGTGACAGACACCCTCACCAGATGCGAGCAAGAGGGAAAGACCCTGTCTGCCGTAGGGGTCCATTTTTCCCTTCCTTCTAGGCCTTATCCCATGGCCCAATGGGGGGGGGTGTGGTTCAAAAAATCACAGAGGTTTTTTCCTGCCGCACCAGGTGAGCCCCCCTCCAGAGGCAGAGGAGGGGGAGGTTATTCAGGGAGACGCCGCCCTAGAGGCAGAGGGGGCCCCCGCACTTCGGGAGACTGTGATTCCTTTCATGGCTCTCCCTACTCTCGTTCCTGAGGGAGTGCCCAGCTGTGCTTATCAGGAGCCAGTCAGGGTTCGAATTTCATTATATCCGGAAGCCTGGGAAAGCATCACCCAGGACCGATGGGTATTACGGATAATTTCCAGAGGTTATCTCATTCCTTTTACATCAGACCCCCCCTTCATTCAGAAAAATCCCAGACGTTCCACCCAGTCAAAGGGATCAAGCAGCCTCAGAGGTTTCAAAGCTGCTAGGAAATGGAGCCATCCAGCATGTCCCCTCAGACCAAATCGGATTAGGGACTTACTCAAGATTTTTTTTGGTGCCGAAAAGAACAGGGGACCTGAGACCCATATTAGATCTCAGTCAACTGAACAACTATGTACAGAAGTCCAAGTTCTGTATGGTCACGCTACAATCGATTCTCCCATTGTTGGGAGAGGAGGTATGGATGTGCTCCATCGACCTCAAGAATGCTTATTACCATGTGAAAATGGACAGGGCATCCAGGAGTCACCTACACTTCCAGCTGGGAGCCAGTCATTTCCAGTTTCAAGCCCTGCCCTTTGGTCTCACCACAGCCCCCAGGTTGTTCACCAAGTGTATGGCGGTGGTGACGGCTCACTTGAGACGTCAGGGATTCCAAATGTTTCTGTATCTGGATGACTGGCTCCTTACTGACCCCACCAGGCATCAAGTAGTTCAAACCAGGGACGCTACCATCACTCTATGTCACCAATTGGGTATAACAATAAATTGGGAAAAATCTGCTTTATTGCCCTCACAGCATGTCACCTTTATAGGAGCAGAATTAGACACCATTAGAATGCGCGCGTTTTTACCGCAGGAGAGGATCAGAGTCTTACAACAACAGATACACATGCTGATGCCCCTGAGGAAAGCAAAGGCAAGATGGGTTCTCCAACTCCTAGGGACCATAGCAGCCACTATCATGTTGCTCCCTCTAGTGAGATTGCACAAGAGAATTCTCCAATGGCTCCTCTTTGTTCAATGGTCTCTCCAAGGATTTCCACTTTCTCACCCCATTTCGCTCACAGACAGCTGCAAGCAGGACCTCGGTTGGTGGCTTTGCACCAACAATTTGGACAGGGGAAGGCCCTTCGTTCCACCCATCCCAGTTGCCACAGTGACCACGTATGCCTCCCAGATGGGGTGGGGGGGGCATTATCTTGGCAGGACAGTCCAAGGCATGTGGCAGGAGCACAAGATACATCTGCATATAAACGTCTTAGAGATGAGAGCAGTGCTACTCGCGTTGCAGGCACTTCAGGGTGTTCTACCTCTAGGGACGATTGCAATACACTCTGACAACATGCCAGTAGTGTGCTGTCTAAACAAGCAAGGGGGAACCAGGTCTTACACTCTGTGCAGAGAGGCCATGTGAGTGTGGCAGTGGGCAATAACTTCCCAACGGTTTCTGGTAGCAACACACATTCCGGGAAGTCCAACGTGATTGTGGCCAGGCTAAGCAGAGCTATTCTGATGCCTTACGAGTGGTCACTGAATCGCCTGGTTGCAGAGCGAATCTTCAGCAGATGGGGTCAGCCTTGCTGCGACCTTTTTGCCAGCCCCCTCAATGCAAAATGCAGCAGCTACTTCACACTGATCCCCCCACAGGGGGAGTCACCCAGGGATGATCTGGTTCACGATTGGCCCTCTGGTCTGCTTTATGCTTTCCCTCCGTTTCCTTTGCTGTCAAAGGTAATTCAGAAAGCGCAATCCTTGGGAAGCAGAATGATTCTGATTGCTCCACACTCGCCTTGCCAATTCTGGTTCCCTTTTCTTCAACAATACATTGTGGACACTCCTTGGATTCTGGATCCTCAACCAGATTTACTGACACACATGTTGGGACAGTTCCACCCCTCCCTGATGACCCTCCAGTTGACAGCCTGACTACTCCACTTCCGTCGTTAGTCAAACTTCATAAATTCTCACCAGAAGTGGTTCATATATTATCGTCCTCTCACAAGCCTTCTACTAGAAAGATTTATTCTAGTAAATGGAAGAGGTTTTCTATCTGGGCACATACCCGAGGCATTGATCCTTACACAGCTCCAATCGCTTCGGTATTGGAGTTTTTGTCTATGTTTTTCCATCAGGGTTCCGCATCAGCTACCATCAAAGTTCAATTGGCAGTGATCTCTAATTTTCATGTCACTAATGAGACTAGTCTCATGGCTCATAGACTATGCAAGGCTTTGAAAAGGTACTCTGTTGCTCCGTCCCCCGGTTTCTGAACCAAACATGCCCTGGGATCTCAATTTTGTTCTACAAGCTCTTACTTTACCACCATTCGAGCCTGCAGCTACCTGTGAATTGAAATTCTTGACCTGGAAAACAGCCTTCTTAACAGCTATCACTTCAGCAAGACGAGTTTCAGAAATTCAAGCCCTCTCCATCAAACCTCCGTATTTAATCTTCTATAAGGACAGGGTCTCTTTTAGACCAAACCATTCATTCCTTCCTAAAGTGGCTTCTGTGTCTAATCTTAATCAGTCAGTTGAGTTGCCTGTGTTCTTCCCTCACTTTTCAAACAAGGCAGAATATAGATTTCATCAGTTGGATGTACACAGACAATTATGCTTCTATCTGCACCTAACAAAAGATATCCGGAAGTCTGATCAAATTTTTGTTTCCTTTTCGGAAAACAGAATGGGGTTCCCCGTCTCCAAGGTCACCCTATCCAGATGGATATCTAGTTGTATCTCTTTCATCTACCACGCAGGAGGAAAAGATCTGCCATTTCTGGTCAAGGCTCACTTTACTCGGGCTGTTTCTACATCTACAGCCTATCAGGCCAGATTGTCAATGGATGATATATGTGCTGCAGCTACTTGGGCTTCTCCTCACACATTTGTTTCTCATTACAAATTGGACCTGGATTCTAGGGGTAGGTCGTCCTTTGTCTCCACAGTTCTCAGGAGTATTTTCCTATGAGACACCCAGGATGTAGGTGCTAGGAACGCTGTCCCACGGGTAAGAATGTAGGCGAGATAGGACTACATAACATCAAGAAGTTATGTACTCACCATAACGTTCGATGTATGTAGTCCATCTCGCCTCACATTCTTACTTACCCTCCCACCTTCCCCCTTCCTGGAGGATTTGGAAGTTAGGTTGTTCATCTGCAGAGTTCCCTTACTTGGCTTATTCTTTTACCTGGATGTTGTGTATGCATGGGGTACGAATGTGTTTCGCAGCAAACTAGATCTGGGGATATGGAGCATTGCACCATGGGATACCTGCTTAGCCCAGCCAATGAAAGACTTAGAGCTAGAAAAGTCGGCCAAGTCAGAGCCGATATTCGGCTCCGAACCCACGGGGAAGAATGTGAGGCGAGATGGACTACATACATCGAATGTTATGGTGAGCACATAACTTCTTGTTTTTTTTCATGAGAGAGTTTTGGGGGAAAAAAGTAGTAATTTGGTCTTTTTTGGGTTGCGCATAAATTGCAAGTTACAAACCCTTATTTCAGTGGCTGTTAAAGCCTCATGAGTAATTTTTTGGAGGTGTGCCATGCTGTCACATGTGCAAAAGAGTATGAAATCTTCTGCATATTGCATTAGGGTGACCTGTTGTGTGGATGTGTACAGGGTGTTAATGAAAATGTTAAAGAGGAGGAGACCAAGGATAGAGACTTGTGGTATACCAGGGTGACTAAGGAGAGGCTGTAGAGTACCATTTCACTGTCTGATAACTATTGGACAGGTAGCTTTTGAACCACAGAAGGGTGGGCTGAGAGAGACCTAGTGAGGACATTTGAAGTAGAAGTTTGCTGTGACAAACTATGTCTAAAGTTTTAGACACGTCTAGAAATAAGGAAGAGACTAGTTTTCTATTATCTCTAGCTTTATTAGAGTATCTGTATAAGTTAGAAGGGCAGTGCTAGTACTATGGGAAGGATGGAAGCCATTTTGTATAGGGGATAGGAGCTCTTCCTGCAGGAGATATCTAACAATTGTTTTTGAATGCATTTTTCAAGTATTTTGGCAAGGAGAGATAAGATTGCTATAGGTCTAAAGTTATTAATGTTTGTTGACTTTCCTCCTTTGTGTAGAGGGATGATGTGTGACTTTTTCCAGAGAGAGGGAACGTGGAATTCCTGGATTGACCCACGATGTTTTTCACTAATTCAGTTTTGCTGGCATCTTGTTTGTTATTTGCTAAATTTACCATCAGCTATTCTTTTTATCATTAGTATGAGTAAGGAGGCTGTAACCAGAAAAAAAAGAAAGAAATGCCTATTCAGTTTACCTATGTGAGAGTCTTCATGTCTAAATAAAGCATACTACAATTTTTGATTGTAGAATCACATGTTCAAAAGCTATTAATTTTTCTCTTAGAACACCTTAGAGATAACTTGTGATAACACTCTTCTTTTATAGAACCCTACTGTCTCAGTTCAGCCAGTCACATTTGATTCAGGTTGTCATAATGATGGCACACTTAATTCATAGGTTCATAGGTTGGTAATAGGCTATTGGGCCTACGGCCTATACAAGCCTAGCCAAACAATTCCCTGGATATTTCTTCCCACAATATTTACTTCCCTGGACCCCTGTCTAGCAGGGTGATTGATGTGATCCCCGGGGTGAATTTCACATCTCCCATCCAATCGTCAAGGTTCCTTTTGAAGAGGGCCAAGGAGGTGCTCTGCTTGACATGCATGGGCAGTCTGTTCCAGAGTATGGGGAGTCTCAGGTCAGGAACCTATCCCTCCAGCATGTTTTGTTCATTGTGATGACAAGGTTTAGATCCCTGGAGCATGTGGCTCTGAGGGATTGGGATTTCTTTAAGTGAAGCATGTCCAACAGCTCAGGGTTTGACATGGCCTTGTATGTTAAGCAGAGATTGCCTCTGAGTAGACGATATGCCACAGAGTATAGCTGGAGTTTTTTTAGACGGTCAGCATATGGCATCTGCTTTAGGCCTATGATTCTTTTAGTGAGGTATTTATGCAACCTTTCCAGCTGTTGCAGATGTCTTGTGAGGTACATACCAAATGGGGCATTGTACTCTATAATGGATCTAATGAGGGATGAGTACAGTGAGACAATGCCTTCCTTTTTTCTGGATGAAAAGCCTTTAGTGATGAGGTGTGCCACATAGAAGGATTTCCTGACTGTTGTGGCAATGTGGTTATTTAAGGTGAGACCACCGTCTACCTGTGTCCCTAAGTCTCTCATCACACTTTCAGTGTTTAGTGCATTGCCACTTATGTAGCAATTCATGGGTACTTGTTTTTTCCAAAAGGGGATAACAATACATTTCTTGGCATTAAGCTTGAGCCCATTGCTCTGGCACCAAGCATCTGTTTCTGTAAGTCCCTTTTGTAGAATATCCACATCATTTGGGGATTCAATAATGCTCCCAGTTTGCAGTCATCTGTGAACTTTGTTAGCCAGCATCTCTTAGTATTGGCCTGTACTTCAGAGAAGTAGATGCCAAGCAATAGTGGTCCCAGGGCTGAACCCTGAGGTACTGCACTTGTCACTTGTCTGGAACTGGATTTGGAGTCGGATACTTTTACAGTCTGGATTCTTTCAGTAAGCCAGTTGGCAACCCATTGAGTGACACAGGGATTTATGCCCAGCTTAGTAAGTTTATCTATGATTCCAAAGTGGGGGATGGTGTCGAAGGCCTTGGCGAGGTCCAGATAGGCTGTGTGGACCGCCTTACCCTCGTCCACAGCTCTGGAGACTGATTCAAAGAAGTCAAGTCAGGTTCAGGAGACAAGATCGGCCCTTCACGAACCCAAACTGGGTGTGGTCCAGTGTTTGGAGGTTGCTAATATCTTTGTTTATAAGTTCCATGATAATGCGTTCCATGCCCTGGCAGATCAGACTCGTCAGACTGATCGTATGGTAGTTCCCGGGATCCAAGGTGAATCCCCCCTTGTGGAGTGGGATAACCGTAGCTGTGTGCCACAAAGTGGGGACGAAGCTTGAGTTGAGGCAATGATTAAACATGACACTTAGGTGAGGTGCCAGTTAATTTTGTAGTTCATGTAGTACACAGCCCGGGATGTCATCTGGTCCCATGGATGCTGTATTCTTAGCTGTGGAGAGTGCGGTTTCTACCTGTGTGGCTATGATTACCGGAATTTGGCCATCTTTTGGTATTGAGATGGGCCTTTTAGGAGGTGAGAGGTGGCTGAAGATGGCACTAAATCAATATTCCAAGATATTGGCAATATCCTTGGGATCAGTATATTTAATGCCATTCTGTTGTAGCTCAGAGCAGATCCGAGCATTGCCATTTAGATTCTTGACATAACTATAAAATGCCTTGTGGCTGTCTTTGGAACCTTTGGCAATTTTAATTTTGTAACTAGCTTTGGAGGATTTTATGAGGGATCTCAGCTTCTTACTGAGGCTGGTAAGGGAGTTTTTTGCAAACTGGGATTTTCCTCTTTTCTGCAACAGTTTCTTCCTTCTGTTGTATAATTTGTTTATGTCAGGGAACCACCAGATTGACATCCTTTTTTGGAGGAGAGCATCTTGGTTCTATTTGGGAAGGCACGATTCATGCACGAGTGAATGTGCTCGTACAGTGCCTTAGTGTAGGATTCAGCAGTCGAACTTTCAGCTCCCGTCTGCATGGGTGCCATGAAGTGTGTCACTTCTGACTTAAGTAGTATGAAGTTGGCTTTGGAGGTTTTTTACGGATGTTTCCTTACTGGGGGATGGGGGTAGAATGTGAATGTCAAGGGTGATTTGCTTATGGTCAGACCTGACCGATAAGGGGGTGACCACTGGTGTAGAGCATCTATCTCCCATATTGGTAATGACCAGGTGTAGGATATTGGAGCCCCTGGTGGGACAATGGATTAGTTGATCCAGGGCATTGGAATTTATGAATTCCATGAACCGTTGGGAAAAGGTGTTGGTACCTGAGTAGTTTTCCCAGTTAATGGCAGGGTAGTTGAAACCACCCAGTATTAGGGTGTTTGGTTGCATATTAATATTTTCCAGTATGTTTAGAAATGTGTAGTGAGAATCTTGGGGCATGGTAGGGGATCTGTAGCAAGCTATAATTTGGATTGCAGTCTTACCTAGTGTTAGTTGCACCTGGAAAATTTCAGATGCAGTTTGTTGGGCAACTAGCCTGGAGGTGTGGATATCCTTGGTGAGTATGGACACTCCTCCACCTTTAGTGTTTCGGTGTTGGTTTGGTGGCCAAAAAGTGTGGTAAGAGTTGTAGCTTGGTATTGCAGGGGTGCTCTCTGGAATCTTGAACCAGGTCTCAGTTACTGCACAGATATCAGTGTTCTCCATTTTTAGGAGTGCCTCGAGCGAGTGCATTTTGAGGTTTAGACTTCTAGCATTGAGTAGCATTACCTTCAGATTTTGCTTGCTTGTATCTGTTATGGTGGTAGTTTTGTCCTTTGAAGCTTGCCTAAAAAAGGCACTATAGGAGTGGCAAGAGCTTTAGCCAGAATCCCAGGGGTGACAGGTGCAGACCATCTCTGGGAAAGCATCGTGGTTTGTCGTTCATGTCATCCCAGGCAGACAGATACTGGATCCCCTTTGAATTACATCAGAAGCTTAGCCAATTGTTGAAGTCAATCATTTTGTCCTTATACTGTGGTATTATTCTGGGCAAAGGCAGGATGCTACTCAGGGCTAGGGTCATACCTCTGTGGGCCACATGATCCGAGAGCTCTTCCATGTGTCTTTTCATGTAGTCCAGGGAGGTAGTCTCAAGTCATTCACTCCAACATGGACAATGACAGAGTCGTATTTGTACTTGTTGTGGAGTGACTTGAGTGCATGAATTATGTGGCAGATCCTGGCACCTGACCGGCAGCTGACTGTAATTTTCTCCTTGCGCAGCCTGGTGAGTGGGACATCAGAGTGCCTGATTATAGAGTCACCTATGACTAAAGTGTTGGGTACGTTGTCTTGTCTTAGTGTTGTTGGGTGGCACACTGGTGTTGTGAGCTATGCGTCACTTTGGTTGTGACTGGTGTTTGTTTGCGTTTCAGCTTCAGAGCCCCTTGTTGCTTGGGCAGGTTAATGTTAAGGGCATCTGCATATGTGGATTTAGTGTTGCTATATGTGGGTGTTCATGGTGTGGGTTTTGAAGGGCTGTGTGTTGCTTGAGGTTTATTGAAGGTGTTAACCTTCTCCTCTTGACTGTCTAGCACAATCTTGGCTGGAGAGAGCTTTGCTTCCAGTTTGGCTATGTAAGTGCATCTCTCACAGGTTGTAGTGTTGGTTGGTATAAGGAGAGGGTCGTCTGTTTACATGAGGCAGTTGCTGCATTGCCCCAGTATGCCCAGATTCACCAAGTAGACAGGAGAAATCACTGGAAGCTGACCCTTGGACATGCCTGTTTAAGTGCTTTTTTTGTAAAGTACAAGAGCTGTTTTCCCTTACCTTTGTAAGGTACTTTGCAGTTATAGGCTGTTTAGTGCCTATGATTAATTTCTCCTTATTAACAAGGAGAGTTGAGTGCTTGTATGAATTTAAGGCTTCCTAGTGCTTTCCAGCAGGTTGTAGAGAAAGTGCTAGTCACAGGGGTTCAGATTTTAATGCTACCACTGAGAAACCAGCTAGTTCTAAGGGAAAATTTGAAGAGCACACTTTCTGGCACCTGGAATAGTTTAACTGTAGCCCCGCGGTGCTGCACGATGCAAAAAATATGCAAACACGTGTTTTTAAGCCAGAAAGCTGAAAGGGATAGAAATCAGCCCAAAATGGCTAATAAAATTACAATTTCAGAGCTGGAAACCACTCCTCTAGTGTTATATAGGCATACAATGCTCACCAGTCCCACTGGTAAGCAGTAGGACTTCCCTCTACCACAGTAAGGTCTGGATAGTTCTGAACACAGAAAATAAAGTCTTGAAACCAGCAAAGCCTGGGATCTGGACTATACTAGCTAAGAAAGGCAGGGAAACGAGCAAACAAGATAGTATTTTTTTTTGGGTTAAAACAAGCTAAACAATGCAATAATACAGTAAATAAACACAGAAAAGGCTAACACACTTGAATGTATAGCCCTAAACAGTAAATGAAATTAAAACTCTACAAAATTAGCAATTTAAATCTTTTTGAATTTAGCAAGGCAAGTGCACAACTGAAAAACGATTTAAGAGGCAGTAATACAGTAGAATAAGTAGCTAGTCTACATATACAGAAAAGTCTATATATACAGAAAAGCAGCTAAAACACACTAAAACAATTCAGATGCAGTGCAACCTAGAGCACTTGAGTTGTAGCAATATTAAGGCAAATACAGTTTTAATAAATGCACTAAAATATACTCTATATTTCCAAAATGTTTGAGAAGCACAGTCAGAACACAAGGAGATTCAGGCATTTTTTTTTGTAAGAAATGGAGAAAGGAGGAATAGAAGGAAAGAAACTAAGTGGGCTGTCCTTCTCAGATATTCTCTCTGTATTAAGTAGAATGAGCTAATGACACTAGACTGGGAGGAGTGTCCCGGATCAAATTTACAGTAGGGGCGGGCAAATGCAAAACCTGCCTTCTATATGTCACTTGATATTGGTGAACATTTGCATCTAAAATTGAAGGCGCTTGACATCTCAGGATTGATGTGTTTGTATACTCTACATAAATACATTATGAGAGTGTTCCAGTATCCACAAAGAAAGATGTAGCAGTCCATAGCTTAACAACTATCACTGCATGAATCTGAAGCCACCACCTGGTTCTTTTGTTGGCTGCAGTCAAAATGGTGGTGTTGCAACAAATGAAAGCTGCATTTGAACCACCAGAAATTTTTGCTATGTTAATCATGAATGCATCAGATCCAAATACTGAGAAGTCCCATTTCAGAAATGTCAATTTTATCCAAATGAAGATCATTTATTGTACACGACATCTTGTGATAAAAACTGGCAGCGTGGTCACATTTACATTTTATTTGGACAGAGTATACTGAATGCTGTTAGAGGATTTTTGCATATTTATAATTTTGAAAGGATGCTATGGCCACACGCTGTTTATCAAATATACTGTTTTTATGATAACATAATGCACCGAGTGGATCTGACTTACATTTGCTAGCACATATATCCGCATAATGCACTATATCTAGTATTGCTTTTATCTGTAGTGTGGCATTGTCTTTTCGAATGCCATGTGTGCTGTAATATATATAGTAGGCAATGTTTTTTCATATATTTGGAAGGTATTAACCTTAATTTTTCTAGTACTTGTACAGTATGCTCCTTCTGTATTATGTGGTGTCTGCTGATGAGGTAAGAGGACTGCATGCAAACTATATAACAGAGGAAAATAAAATCCTCAGTGAAGCCCTCCAGTAAGTCAGTATGGCTATCTTGGGTCATGCTGGTGTAAGCAAAAGTGAGACAGTGATTGCATCCAGAAGTTGCTTTCAGCAGCTCAGTACGTGTTTATTGTTTTTGTTTAGATAGCACGACCGATCTTTATACTGCATTGATTAGAGGAGCAGGGTATGATCTAGTGTGCCAAGATATTGATTATATATACTCATAATTTTGTTGTTGTTGTTTTTGTTGTTTTTAGTCTCATACTACTTCATTGTTGAATTGCAGGTGCTGTCCCATACTACTTAAAAGCACACATCCAAAACAGTTCTGTACTGATGAGTTATAATTCCATTCTCTTTACCTTTGCTTAGTCTCGGGATCGTGTGAAAAATGGCTTAACAAAACTACTTGAAACAAACATCTTGGTCGAAAACATGAAAGCTGAACTCTCTGCATTAGAGCCTGTACTCAAACAAAAATCTGTGGATGTAAATGCACTAATGGAAAGGCTGACAGTGGACCAAGAAAAGGCAGATCAGGTTAGAAACATTGTTTTCTCCTCTTATGTTTTGAATGTTGATGACAGATCCACAAAATAAAAGCTTTCAAGCATGGTGAGCAGCATGTGGCTCAGATCTGTGTGCCTCAATGTTCAAGGATCCAGGGTTCAGTGTTGATGTCTAGTCACTATCTAATTGAAGTTTGCATGTTCTTCCTCTTTGTGTCTGCACGTGTGTGTGCATGTGTTCATGCACATGTGTGTGTGTGTGTGTGTGTGTGTGTGTGTGTGTGTGTGTGTGTGTGTGTGTGTGTGTGTGTGTGTGAATATACGTGCATGTGCGAGTGTGTAAGTGTGTTTTTTGTTTTCTGGTTTCCTCCCACCTCCCAAAATATGCCTGTTGGTTGACTTTGTTGAAGTGTTTGTATTCATTTTATTTACATTAACCCTTTGGGCCTTGGTCATGGCTAAAAAGGGCCCATCCCTGTTATGAGCCATTGTTTAGACTCATATGGATAAAGTATCAAGTAGTGGTCTGTCTCGAGATTGTCGGTTTAAAACCGACATCAACTTTGTGCTGAATTCAGGTCTTCTTGCAGCTTGATGCCCATTAGTTGCATTTACCTAGTTGTTAGATTGTCAAGATGTTTTTAATGCATTTATATTTTTATTCCATTTGAAATAGTATTTATTTTCAGTTAGTATATTATATGGCATTTTCTCTAATTCTAAAGTGTACATACTGTTTTTGACAGACTTTTTTATTGTTTTAGTTTAAGCTACTGAATATAGCATTGACTGTGGTGCTTCCAGGCCCCTATGTCTTCACCACAGGAAACCATTAGAAAGTGTGACTGTGATCCTCAAAGGCAGAAGTAACATTAGATGTTTGCAGACATCCTTCTTGTATGAGGAAACTGTTCATGAACAGATTGAAACTCCAAAAATCACCAGTGTTAAGTGGACATATTGTTGCTGTGAGCTTCTTCTAGTCCACACAGGAGTGCCCAGCCCATAAGGCATCTGTGAGCTGCACTGCCCCTATCATGCATGTATACACCAAAAGGGAGACATGTGGTGCTCTTTGGTGCCACCATGCATCCAGATCTGTCCCTTACCTAGGTGTAACAGTTGACATTAATCTGTGGATGTACAGGCCATTGATCCAAATACAGACAGTTGCTACCTGAACCATTGTGGAGATGGCGAGTATGCTCTGCCAGTGGGATAAGATGCCATACCTACATGATCTGTGTGTTGACATCTAGTGCTTGTACTGTGACATGGATTATAGGGACAGGGCACAGATGGTGCTGCTTATGGTCACTGGTAGCTAATATTGCATCCATTGGTATGTCCATGATGAAGATCGCAACCATCCACTAGTCTGCCTCTGTAGGCCCTCCTATCAGTGGCTGTAGAAGGTTCTGGATACAGGTGGCCTCTCACAGGCAAGGCATACATAGATGACACAGGCTGTTCCCAATACAGCATCCTTGACTACTTTGACTACAGAGGTCAACACACCTGGCCATGACTGGACCCATATTCTGTGGCACTGGTGCTCCTCAGGTTCTACCCTGGACACCTTACCAGGCTGTACTGTGTTGCTGTCATAGGTCTAGGCCACCAGTATCCCCTGTGGTTAGAAGGACTACCATGCCTACTTTTGAGTGCCATCTGAGCCATAGATGTTGTACTTTCCTTGGCACTCAGTATGATACACCCCATCAAAGGGCACAGGCACACTTCAGTAGTTCTGTATTATCCCTACAGTGGCATAGCCTTAAGCCACAACACTACAGACTACCACAGTACACAGTGCCATTGTTCATGACACAGCGGCTGCACCCCGTCACTGATGTGTGTGATTCCTGACTTCCCACAACATGCTACTAGACTATCCATGACCCAGACTCATATGTGAGCATTGCTGTTTTCTGTCACTTTGACCCTCCAGGCTCTGGAAATGATAAGTGTGTCATGCTCACCCCCTAACCTGTGTGGTTAAGGCAGTGTCTGATGCACAGTGTGGTTATTCTGTGCACTGCCTGGATTTGATAATGTGTGTATCATGTATATCATTTTATTTTGTGTTGGATGTAGCATGGCCCATAGTTATGGATCAGATGCTGCCTCTTTATCAGTGCTGCAGTGTATTTCTCCTACCTCTCCCTCGCATGGTACTCCACTAATGCCTGCTCCTCCTTAGACTTGCTGCCCTGTTCCTCTTATTCAGGTCCAAGAAGTATGATTGGCCCTGCTGGGATGTTTCCCCTGCCATTGTAGGTATTTCCACAGCACCATGTTATATACTCACTACGAATATTTCAATGCAGTTCTCAAGTAAATACTGCATTGCCCCAAAAGATGGATGAAGACAGTGGAAATGTTCTTTAAATTGGCCAGTAACACATATCAATATGTTGCATGCGTATAATTGTATGCTATCTCTGTCAGGATCTGGGGAGTTTTGGATGGGAGTCATCGTTCATGGTTTCATTGCACATCTGGCAATGCCTGCAAATTGCAGTGGTGACACCATGAAATGTAATTCACTGTCTGATTGCGCAGTAATGGACTATACTGGGCTCTGTACCCATCTACATGTGCACCTACCAAATAGATGACCCTATAGGAAGTCACCAAACCAGAATGCCTAACAGATATGAGAATCATAGTAACTGCTAGGTGGTACACAGGAGCATTACCCTAGTCATTGTAAAACACCTGATTGTTGAGGGAATAGGAGCCCTCCCTATCAATACCTGACATGCTGTAGACCAAATGGGGCCTTGATGGAAATATGTGTGAAATTAATGGCTCCTAGGACCTTGGGGAAATAGATGATGGTATCCTTTTCCCAAATAGGGGTGTTTCTGTCTCATATAGTCCCTGGAAACCATATCTGCTCTTCTATATGCTGCAACATAATGTCAAGTTACTGATGCAGAATATTCAAGGCTTGCAGCTGCAAAATTCCTACAATGCCCCCTGCAGGTCACTAAAAGGTCTCTATAGCTGGGATGGTTAAAGCTGCACATGTTAGTATCCAGTGGGCAGACTGTTCATGCATCCCCTTGTTTCCACATGTAAGTGAAACAGTTCAACAGGCTCCCATACAGTATCTGTATTCAGATGGATCTGGTCCATGATCTGCTTTTCAGCCAAGTGGGGGGTGAGTTGGGCACTAACAGTACTGCCATCTTTTTATCATGATTAATGTCTCCAAGAATGACTACTAATGTGTTGCTCTGCAATAACGTCTGTGACAAATATTCTAGCAGCTGTACTCTGGCAATTTCTGGCAGTCAGAGTAGGAGATTGTCATGGCACAACACACCTGCTTTATGTGCTTCTGAATCATTCTGCCATGCTTGATGGGATCACTTGCATATTTGATGTCCCGCATTTGCATTGGGAACCTCTTTTCCATGTCATTATGTGGCCATATGAGTATTTTGCATAAATAAAAGAGATATACTTGTTTTAAAGACTTATTCAGAGTGAAAAAGAGAGAGAGGTGAAGGGGATTTATAAATATTTTAAATAAACACTAAAAATTTGAGAATAATGGTTAGCAGTAAATAATGTTTGCAACTCTTGATCTGATGTTGTCAATTTTCATTCTGTCCGCAACTTTTGGGGATCTGGCTCGGCCATTACTAAAGCTCATGGCCACCAAAAAGCTCATAAGCTGCTCCCTTACCTATAATGCACCAACCCCTAAACCCCCCCGGTCTCATTTGCTGCTTTTCACAAAAAGACGTGGTCAGCCTCAGCTCTCAAGTTTCGCTAAGATAAGTGTGTTTTTCTATTAAAGTTTCCATTTTTTTTCTATTCTAAATCTTATTAATGTATTACTACCTTACCTCTCTTACATATAGTGTAATTTTTGGCAGCCATCATTAGTCATTTCTTTCTTGTTTTCTGCTATTCTTACATGCTAGTGTAGTCTTTCTTACCATTGCTGGTTGTTGTTGTTGTTGTGTCTTTCGGCTTTTCCCAGTTAGGGGTCGCCAATCATTGCTGGTATTTCCCTTTATTCTCTTAAAAAAAAGTTTTCTTTTTTGTCTATCTTGCATGTGTGCCTGGTAAAGGTCTTTTCATTTTTAAAGGAAATATCAAAAATGTGGGCACAAATTGCCTCTTTCAGATGATCATGCATTGTGTGTTTACTATTTGGGTCCGTGGCCTCACCAAGATGATTATTTTTTAATTTGTAAAAACTTCAATCCCAGAGCAGTAGCAGACAGAAAGAATAAATTACTATTAAAGGGATTCATTCCGTTAACCTTCAGTGAAGCTATTTTTTGGGCTCAGTCTTCCAAGACTAAAACTAAGGACCATCTGACTAAGTCTCCGAGACCCTCTACTTTGTCGACTCCATCTTCAGAGCTACCAAAGAAAAAGCCAAGACCAGCTCTGAAACCAGTTTGGATCCACTCTCTGATAGATTCAACAAGAAAATCAGCTGATCCAAGTTCTTCAGATCCAACAAAAAAATCAATGGATTCAAGTTTTTCAGATCCGAAGATCCTACTTAGGACTAAATATTTTCTAGCACTGGACCCAGTACCTTCCAGGGTTCCAAAGGTAGAAACACTGGAAGCAGACCACCACGATTGTAAAAACAGGTTTATTGCAGAGATTTTCGCGTACCCTAAGTACGCTTCATCAGATCTAATAATACATAGAAACTGCAGGTTCTATATATATCAAAAAGTCTTCATTCAATCAACAATAAAACAATCAATTATTTAATTATTTAATTAAAGACACTTAAAGTGCTAGTGCCTAACCTACATTTGTTAACAAAAAGAGAATAAAAACAGAAATTAAAAGCAAAAATTAAACACAAAAATTTAGTGCAAAAGTTTAGTATTTAGCATTCTGTATCTAAATCACTTAAATGTATGGGTATATAAATAGAGCAATGTAGCTAGTATATCTGAATCTAAATCTGAAAACATAAAAAATATGTATAACTTATAAGTATTTTTATATATTATTATTATACATGATCTGGATAACTGTGAAAAAGATCCTAAGTCAATTACATCTAAGATAGATGTTAAATCTATCAAACACCTATGCATAAATATGACAAGATGAGGTGACAACTGGTATATAGTTTATAAGCTAATGCTGTTTGCTTGTATAAAGCAAAGGACATAAAAGGCAAGACAATATATATATATATATATATATATATATATATATATATATATATATATATATATATATATATATATACACAAAACATATAAGTGTAAAATACACTCCTTCCTTTTTAATTGATGTGGTACAGTCTAAATGCCCTGACTAATTAATAAATCTAGCAGAAGTTCATGAAAGAAAAATTAAATGGATGGTACATGATGTAGCAGCATACTCATTCTATTAGAATCAATATTGATATTAATATCTATAACTATATATAAAAATGTAAGCTTTCTGATGCTTCTATAGTTATCTATCTTATTTGAGACTACGTCCTTTCAAAGAGGCTATAACACTCACATATTGGTTAAGCCCTGGAGAATGATGTGCTTTGAGTCTCAAGATCCAGCCTAGTTCATTATTTTCCAAGTCATTGAAACCATCACCTAACCTTTTATTTGGTGTAATGATCTGTAAAACTCTAAAGGCAAACATGTGTCCTGGATTGTTTATGATATGTTTCGCCAATGCATTTTTTGAGTCACATTTCTTAATATCATAGACATGATCATATATCCTTTCTTTTAGACATCTGGTTGTCATGCCTATATAAAAAGCTTGACAGAATTGACAATCAGCTAAATATATTAGATTCATATCTTCACATGTTGCCATTAGTCTTGGTTCAAATTTAAAGGCTATCGTAGGATGTACAAAATCTTGTTCTCTGGTGATCATTGCACACATGCTACACTTACCACAAGGGAAGGTGCCTGGTCTCTTTATAGTCTCTGATCTATCCCTTTTGTACTCATCCATTCGCTCAACACATAATAGTCTTCTTAAATTCTTACTGTTACGATAAACAAAGGTCGGTGTGAGTCCAACTATGTTTGTTATTTCTGGATCTGTCATGATTTTATGCCAATTCCTATTTATTATATTCATGATGGCCTTATTATCACTGGTGTATCTGATGTTAAAACTGACCTTAGATTTATCAAAAACATTCTTATTGTATCTTTGTTGTTTGGGTATCATTTCACCACACCTGCACGTTGCTCCTGTAGGTATATAGATTTCCTTAATGGAATGTACCATCTCTGGATTGTATCCTCTATCTATGAACAGGTTCTCTAACAAAATACCTTGTGTATGTAATTCACTAGGAGCTCTACATAATTTTTTAATCCTAGAAAACTGGCTCTTTACTATATTGCCAAACACAAATCTGGGATGCATACTATTATAGTGTAACAGTGTATTCTTCCAGCATTCTTTCCTGTAAATAGCTGTACTTAAAGAATGCTGCTTATCCTTAATGATCGTAATGTCTAGAAAATCTATGCTAGTATAAGAATAGTTGATGGTAAATTTCAGAAAAGAAGTAGTAGATTCCAGATGTTGAATGAACAAGAACAACTCATCTAAAGTGCCATTCCAAAAAAGAAGCACATCATCTACAAATCTCTTATGTAGGCATATTTTCTTGAAATAATCATTATTAAAAAGATAAGTCATCTCCCAGTAATGTACCACTAGATTAGCATAGGTGTTTGCGCAGGTGGTCCCCATGGCAACCCCCCATTGTTGTAAATATAATTTGTC
The DNA here is from genome assembly GCF_019279795.1 of Protopterus annectens. Lineage (NCBI taxonomy): Eukaryota > Metazoa > Chordata > Ceratodontiformes > Protopteridae > Protopterus > Protopterus annectens. The sequence continues at coordinate 68,526,635 of NC_056751.1, forward strand.
ATTAAACATGAAGACATTATTCATTAGTACCAACTCAAGGAGTGCATTCAATAGAATCTGTTCGTTATTAGTAAATCTTTTGCTACTATTCATAATTGATCTAACAGCTTCCAAACCGAAATTATTAGGTATGGAAGTAAACAAATTTTTAACATCTAGTGTAACCAAAAGGCATTTCTCAGGTAGGCCATTTCTAAATTCATTCAGGGCATCCAGCAGTTGGTATGTATCTTTTAAAACTGAACATATATCAGAAACAAGAGGTCTCAATTTTTTTTCAATATAGACAGACAAAGTCTGTCACCCAGCCATTTCCAACCACGATAGGTCGCATAGGGAGTGGTATTATATTTTTGTGTACTTTAGGCAGGCCCTTTATGTAGGGAACTTTAGGTTTCTCTACAAAAAAGTAGAGATACAGATCATAATCAATCTGCCAACTCATCATAATCGGAGGGACGAAATAAAGGGTTTACAGTCGGAAATGGCCATAATGAGAGGCGAATTGACGAGGCTTATTGAGCTCATGAGCCAGCCAAAGCAAACCGGCAAAGGATATGTTCCGGTGATGTCATCACGTTCCACCAGTACGGGAGGTGAAGAGGATATGGTTCCTAACGGGCAGGGTGAGCCACGAGGGAGCGGAGAACCTAAAAACAGTAACTCTCATGGATCCTATTCGCAAGTAGTGGGTCGGATGGACCGGACCATTGAAGTCAAAGAAATTGGATCGGAGGCTGAATATGTTATCTCGGGGGCTAAACCGAAACGGATACCGCCCAAAAGGACATACACCATGGTACAGAATACAAAACTCCCAGGTACTGTAACTACGAACTTCAACACACATATAAAAGGTACTTTTGATAGCTGCAACAAACACAATTTCAATACTTTTGTAGCTAACAATTTTGACTTTGATAAAAGATGTACAAATAACCGGAATGGAAGTAGAAAAGACAACAATGAGTCGGAAAATGTAAATAAGGCTTTGAAAGATTTAATTTATGTGTTTGGTAAAAAACTGAAAGCTTGCAAAAGTCTCCAAGTGGAGAATGGTTACTTAAAAAAGTGTTTGGATATGAACATTGTGCCTATGGGGTTAAGATTTTTCAAATACCCCATGGGGATAGAACTGGATGATGAAACTACATTGCAATGTACTAAATTATTTGATGAATTTGGGTTTTCGTTTATGCGTTTTATTTTAAACTGTAATGATAAGAAAATTTGTGTTTTAATGAATGAATTAGAAGAGTTAAATGAAAATATAGTTAATGATTTGCTGTTTGATGAACTTGAGTATGTTTTGGATTCACAATACAAATGGGTACAGAATCAGGTGGATAAAACATTTGAAAGAAAATGTATGAAATTTAATAGAGATTTAGAACAATACGCCAAGGGTACAGCATATAGATGGGAAATTAGAGGAAATGGTAAAAAATGGATAAATCAAGAAGGAAGGAAGGTATACCGGAATACCCACACCTTTAGGGACCATTACAATAGGCCTATTCCTAGTGACAATGATGTTTTTTTAGAGAAAGATGGCGATTGGGTGGAAGTAAGAAGGAAGCAAAAATCAGCATCCCATTATCAAAAGGAAAATATGGAAGGGCACTATCACCAGTTCCACCAAGGGTGGACGAAGAAGAGATAGTGGTACTTAATAAGGTTACTAGTGTGTACAATCAATTTAACATTTATAATTACACTGATTTGCAATTAGACAAGGAATATTTCACCCTATTTTGCAAAGGGATGAAATTTGTACCAGTGAAGAAATTTAATGTTGAAGATGCCATAATAGATGTAAAAAAATACATTAGAAAGCTAAATTTAGCAGTCTTGTACGATAATGACAAGAATAGTAATAGTTACAAGAAAAATAGGAAAGAATTCAAGAAGAAAAGTGTATACACCCCTTTATTGAATTGTACACTAGCAACGTTCGAGAGGGTAGTAGTAGATGACCTATATGCTTATAAGAATAAAGTGAACAATAATAAGGTAAATTATAACATAACTAGGAGAGAAGCTGAAATCTTGAAAGAATTGCAAAATAATAAACAGATCAGAATAATGAAGCCCGACAAGGGAGGTGGGGTGGTCATATTTCATCAAGAAGAATACAAGAATAAGATTAATGATATATTATTCAATTCTGGCAACTACTCCCTATCTTCCAAGAATGAAGTCAATATAGGGTATAACAAGATTAATATGTACCTAGAAGATCTGTTAATTAATGAAAGGATCAGTACGGACTTATATAATTTTTTGAAAATAGAGAATCCCATTATTAGTACGATTATAGGAATACCTAAGATTCACAAAAATTTATTAGATCCACCCTTTCGTCCCATTATTTCAGGGAACAGGTCCAAAACTTTTAATTTTGGGAAAGTAGTGGACGCATGGTTAAAACCCATATATAAGTCTATAGACCATATTATTATAGATTCATGGGATTTTTTAGGTAGACTTAAAAATGAAATGATAACACCTGGATGTAAACTAGTTACCATTGATGTGGTGGACTTATTTTCCAGTATACCCCATGATGATGGGTTACTCAGACTGGAAACACAGATGGAAAAAGCCAGGCATTTATCCAATGATAAGAGAATATTAATCTTGGAATTTATGGAAATAGTTTTGAAATATAATTTCATACTATTTGAAGGTGAGTTTTATGTACAAAGCAGAGGTACTGCAATGGGAGCGGCATGTGCCCCAATATATGCAAACCTCTATTTACACGATTGGGAACATGAATTTATAATACAAACCAATTGGTATAAAAAAATGTCATGTTACTTTCGGTTTTTGGACGACGTTTTTTTGATTTGGAAGGGTAATAATAAGGAATTGAATGAGTTCATAGATTATTTAAATTCTAGATGTAGCTGGTTAAAATTTACCTTTAATGTTGATAAGAATAAAATAGCATATTTAGACACTTTGATTGAAATACAGAACAGCAAAATAAAAACAAATATATATAGGAAGGAAACATTCAGCAACAGTTACCTAGAATTCTCTAGCTGTCATCCTTTCAGTCAGAAACGAAGTATTATTAGGGGCCAGTGCGTTCGAGCAGCTAGAATGACTTCCCACTATGACGATTTTGTAAGAGAATTGAGTAACATAGCAGAGATGTTCCTCCACAGAGGATACCCCCAATGGTTGGTAACGGATGTAACAGAATATGTAAGGAAGGAATGGGGAAAAAAGTATATACCACTGTTAGGTAAAGGTCCCCTTAGGAAACAGAATATAGAAGAGAATGAGTTGGAAGAAGAAACCATTGATTATAATAGAGCTTGTATAGTTCAGTACACCCCATGGGCTGGGGACGTAAAGAAAATTATAGTAGATAATTGGAATTTATTCAAGATAGATAAAAAAATAGCTGATATTGTAGGGAAAGTACCCAGGTTTGTATCCAAGAATGGATTTAGTATGAAGAATGAACTAGAAAAGAAAAGGGGAAATGACAGGGAACTAGGTACCATAGAGGGAACTACCAGGTGTGGTACTTGTAACCAATGTAGGTTTATAACAAAGGAGTACAGTATTACACTGGACGACACAAATCATACAAAAATCATTTTCAAAAGAGGTAATTGTAGGACAAAACACATTGTGTATTTGGCCCATTGTACAAAGTGTTCCTGTTATTATGTAGGGAAGACCGATAGGTGTCTCCGACAAAGGATATACGACCATTATTACAATATTAAAAGGCAAGACACCAAGAATGCATTATGGAGGCATATAGCCCAGGATAATGGATGTAATGAATTTTATTTTGGAATCTTGGAGATAGTTAGAGTTAACCCAAGAGGGGGATGTATTAAAAAGAAATTAGGTGAGGCGGAAGCCAGGTGGCAAATTAAGTTAAATGCCTCAACATACCCAGGGCTTAATGAACATGTATCCATAAAACCCATGTTAGAGAACCTGGTAAACTAATGAAGTAGTATTGGTATAAAAATGGTATATCAGAAATCTATTAAGCACATACTCAAAAGTTACTCATTAACATTTTTTATGATTTTTATGAATTTTATTGGATTTATATTAATATTCATATTATTTTTACTAATAAGCATTTTTTTATCAATTGTTATTGTCATATATATATATAAAAAAATGCAATTAAGTATATAATAATTATGGGTATCATGATACTAATATATGAAATAAGAAGGATGGTTTTAACATACAATGCACACTGGCACTTTAAATATGCAATTGTAGTTATGACGTGGAACCCTATTCAGTTTCTAAAAGCTATTTAAGCTGTGTAAAATTGCAATGGAACTGTTCTGATGAAGTCTAATTAACTTAGATGAAAGCGCTCAACTGTGTTTTTAATTGTGTTTTTTTCGTGGAATAAATAAGTATCTCAAACTTGGTGTCGGTGTGGACGAGTATATGCTGTGAGGAACTAGTTACTAAATCTCTATCATGCTGTTAACATACATATCCGTATTTAACAGCACAATGCCTCCCCCTTTGTCGGCCGGCTTTATTATAAGATTCCTTACATGTTTCAAGGAATAAATATTATCCCATTCATTAGTATGCATATTAGAGAACAGTGAGACATGTTTACAACCGTAATAGTACTTATAAAAATCATTTTCACAAACTTTTAAGAAGCATTCTGCAACAGGTGATGGCGCTGGTGTAAAAACACTTTTCCTTTTAAAACCAGTAGTCTCAGTATTATTAGCCTCTATATTCTTCTTACTATTTTTGTTAAAAAACAATTTTAAAGATATCAAACAAATAAATAATCTCAAGTCTGTTAGAATTTCAGCAACATTACTGACCTGAGCTGGTATATAGGAAAGTCCTCGGTTCAGTAAGTCAATGTCCAATTCTGACAATACATAATCAGAAAAGTTAAAAACTAGACTGCTCCGTCTCTCATTCTGCCTTTGCGCCCTAGTTGTTCGTCTGAGTGCTTCCTCTTGGTCCTCCCTCGACTGTCTGACCTGCCCCTCGAAGCTCCCTGAATGTGGACAGGTAGCGGTAAAAAACGCTCGATGTTGCTCTGTGATATTTTCGGCTTGGCTCCCATGTTGTGCTGATGCTGTCGCGGTAAAGCTAGTTGGTTGGGCGGAGGTGTAGTCACTACATCCTGAGTAGAAAATTCAGGAAGCCCAGTCTGTGACGTAAAAACGTTATCAGTTGAATTCTCAGTTCTTAAAGGGGGTAAGCTTTGTGAATCAGTCAAATCAGTTTGCCCTGCTGAATTTATAGGTTGAATATCTGGATTGATTTCTCTGTTGTCACGGTATCTAGGCCAGACAAAAACTTGGCTGTTAGTAAAATCATCATAGTCACGCTGCAGCTTACGAAGCTTTATCTGCTGCAGCTTATCACCATATGTAGATGTTTGGCACGATAAGTGGTCTAACCGTTTCATAAACATTTCCCCTTTAAATCGAGTTAAGATATTATTGTATATGGTCTCAACCTTACTGTTCAGATCATTTTCTATCGGTGTAAAATATTCAGTTAATAATTTTATATAATTGTAGCTCACTTCCAGGGTTCCCTCTTCCTTGTTGGAGAGATGTCATTCCAAGTCATCGTCCCTTGCCTCATCTTGTTCTTCCAGCAGTCTGACTGAGGAAGATGTGGACAGAATGATGAGGAGGTTCCTGTCTGCACAGAAACAAATGGGTGTTTTTCCAGCTCCTACCACCTCAGGTCAGGAAGCCCATCCATCTACCATACCACCACTAGCTGCTCCTTCTCTGATCTGTCTGAATGCTTCAGAGTCCCTGGAGCCAATCCTTGTGGATCCGTCCAGCTCAGATCTGAAGCTACCTATATCTTCAGATCCAAAGCTTTCTCTGAGTGCACTGGCTCTTACATGTTCATATCTGGATGACTCTTGGAACTGAAGTTGTTTTATCAGATCCAAGGCATTGGAGTCAACTCTGCAGTTTTCAGAGCTGTCTCTGCCCCTCAGAGCTTTGGCCTTAGATAGCTCGTCTCTGACCTCCTCCTTGGGGGGAGGGGGAGAGGGAGGTAATGGTTCAGAAGCCTGCCTTCTTGGGGCTAGTGTCTTCCTTCTCTCTGGAGTGACCTTTGGGGTAGTGAAGAGAGTGTTCTCTGGTCCGACAGGATAGACAGATCCAACCCCCTTGGATCTCCAGTCTGGTTCCCAAATGTCTCTGTGCTTAGAGCCACATCATTTTACACCACAGGTACAGCCAGCTGAAGGCCGCCAGACCATTGAGCTGAGTTTTATGATCTCTCCTAACAGTTCACTGGAGCCCCTAGGAAGAGGGAAGTGCAAGAGGAGGCATTTAGAATCTCTGCAAGAGTCAGTTACTGAGGATACTGATTTCGATGAAGGAGGAGGGCCCAGATGATCACCTCCAGAAGATATCTGATTTGGAAATATTCTTGAGATCCTTAGGCAGAGAGGTGGTTGGTCCTCCAGCAACTCTTCACCAGAGGAATTAGTATCTCTGAAGGCCATTTGGAGCTGGCGTGTCTACCTCCTGGGTTATTCTGCCTGCTGATGAGCTCATTCATTTGGTCTCTAGGTGGGCATGGAAGGAACCTGAATCATTTGAGCCAAACCCTAAGAAGTCAGATTCAATTCTGGCTCCGCCTGTTGGGAAAGAGTTTTGGAGTAAAGGGTGCCCATGGATGCCATGGTCATGATTGTGGCCACTAAGAAGGAACTTGATGAACAAAGTTCCTCTGTTCATGCCCCTAACTGGGAGTCTAGGGCAATGGACAGACATGGGAAGCATGTATATCATCAGTGACCTTTGCCATTAGCTTTCTGAACTATTTGGCTCAGTTTGCCAGACTACAAAGGGACTTTGTGATGCCCATGCACTGGCCAAGTAATCAAGGAGCCTCAATCCTCCTCACCACTAACACCAGTGAGTGGCATGCACATTGGGAAGGATAAAAAGTACACACACAGTAAAGTACAATTTCCCTTAAGAGCACACAGAGATCACAGTCAGTCTGGGGCTGGTTTCTCCCTTTCTCTCCAGATCTCCAATAAGACTTCCCATAGGCACAGCTATAGAGTGGGGTCCTTAGCCAGGGTCCCATGGCAAGTCCTCCTACCACTCTGTCTGTCCAACGAGTGCTTTGTGTCCCTGGCTAAGTAGCTGACACACACACTTTGAGATATGAGTTAAATACAAACACACCCACCCTCCTGGGGAAGGCTGGCACAGGTTCTCCAGCTATGCCCCATTCTCTCCAGACTACAAGGTAGAAGTCACTGCCACCAGGACCGATACTTATCAGCTACTCTAAGGCCCTTTCCAAAGGGTGTCCAATTTTACTGTGCAATATTATTATCCAGTTAGTGTGACCAGAACTTTTAAGGCTTATTGGAGTGGTTTTGTACACTATCAGTATATACATGCAATGTACTCTAGAGCTTAAATTATCTCTACACAAAGCCATAGTTGAAAGGTTTAAAAATATTTAATAATAAATAATACAAACACAACACAAAGCTCCTCAATTCAACACAGTGCTAGTCAAGAGTTCAGAAATCACAGGAAAATTTTAAAATAATACTGTAGAATAGTCTGACATAAATATAGAAAACAGCTAGACTAAAAGTACAATTTTCTATCTATTTCTAAGAGAAACACTAAAGTCTAAGATCCTACTTACATACAGAACAAAGGCAGAGTTCTGGTGAGTTGATGTGTTCAGGTTCAGACAAAATCCAAAATGCTCTAATTCTCTCTCTCTAAGAAAGTCTTAAATTAATAATACATCACTGCTGACTCATATTAGATTGCACCATTCTTGACACTTCTGCTTTAATTTCCCAGGCTAACAGAAACTCAGAGTTTTAACAGTTCTTTGATCTTGCATCTGGCTAGGAAACCACAGCAATAAAAAACATTATACATGTAAAATCTAGCAATTAACTTTGGCCCCAAAACAACAGAAGAAATTATATTCCAGACATTCTGTCTCTGAGCTTTGAGATCAACTAGTCATAAAATGCTTTACTTTATCAACTTTTTTCCAGCAAAGTGCACTGTGGTTACATTTTTGAAGTTCAACATTTAACACAATTTTCTTTACATTTGTGAAACAGCCTGTGGATTTTATTAATATTTACAATGACATAGAATTATCTACAAAATTCTATCTAGCTGGGCTGGCAGCCTTTCAGTTTTTCACAGGTTTGATCAAGGAACTTTCAAAATCCCTTTCCAGGACCATTACTGTTCAGGTTCAATCTTCTGTGGCCTCTCAGTTGGCTACCCTCCAATCCATTTCAAATTTGTCTATGAGGCTTATCTTGCACACAGCCAAAGGTGCCTCAATGGCAGTGGGTTCAGGCATATCCATTTGGAGGCATGCCTGGATGCTCTTATGTGATTTTTGTGCAGCCTTTCAAGTCCTCATTGGTCAACGCATCCTTTGATGGTAGTTCATTGTTTGTCCCAAAAGTGAAGGACACACTGTCCTGGTGTGAAAAGGATGGAAAGACCCTGTCTGCAGTGAGCATATGTATTTGAACCCTCAAAGATCCTTTTCTAGGAATCATTGAGGTGGTCAGAAAATATGGTTCAGAAAGTCTTCTTTTCCAGGGCACAAGTGGAGATAGTTCCCCTATGGGCAAAGGGGAGAGCTCTAATGGATGCCCATGTGGTAGAGGAGACCCACAAAACCAGGGGTCCAGAGATTCTTTCTCTGACATACCCTATCAGTGTTCCTGAAAGGAGGCCCAATTGTCCCTCTCTGGAGGCAATTGGTGGTCGAGTATCCCTGTACCAGAGAGCCTGGCTAGATAAAACAGAGATACTTGGGAGCAGAGGATCATTTCCAGAGGTTATATAATTCCTTTTTCCCTTCCTTCTCCAAGTTTATGTAAAATTGCCAGAGTTCAAACCAGTCAGAGGAAAGCAGCAGCACTGGAAATACAAAAGCTGCTAGAAAAAAAGAGTCATCCAAGAGGCCCCACCAGACCAAATATAATCTGGAACTCACTCAAGACTCTTTTTAGTGCCAAAGAAGACAGGGGACTGGAGACCAATTTTGGATATCAGATTCTTGACCAAGTAAGTTCGACATACAAAGTTTCAGATGGTCATGGTTCAGTCCATCCTACTCTTCCTGGCCAAGGATGATGTGGATCTTCTTGACAGACCTTCAGGATGCGTACTATCATATAAAAATGAACAGAAAATCCAGAAGGTATTTACGCTTCCAGCTGGAAGCCAGTACTATCAGTTCAGAGCACTGCCCTTTGGACTCACCATAACCCCCAGGGTGTTCACCAAATGCATGGCAGTGGTAGCAGCTTACTTAAATTATGAGAAATCTCAGTTACAACTGACTCAAACTTTGGAATTCATAGGAATGTTCTTCAACACAACATCAATGACAGCTTCTCTTCCTCTCTCAAGAGTGCAGACTATCAGATTCCAGGTCAGGAAAATAATTTACAGTACCACAATTTCAGCCTGGTTGATCCTTTAAGCTCTGGGGTCAGTGCCAGCTGCCATAATCTTAGTTCCTCTAGCAAGATTTCATATATGGCTTCTTCAATGGATGTTAGCAGCACAATGGTTGGTTCTTTATCAGTGGATATCAGCCCAAATAAGAATCACTCAGGCATGCAAGAAATACCTTTGTTGGCGGATTCAATTAGGTCAAATTATTCAATGTTGCCCTTTCATTTTCCCTCAACCCAAGGCTGTAGTGACCACATATAGGTTGGGGGCACTTCCTGGGACAGGCTGCCAAAGGCACTTGGTCCCCAAAGAGGTCAATATGCATATCAGTATTCTAGAGATGAGAGCAGTGTTCTTAGCTTTGCAAACTTTTCAAGACTCTCTCCCTTATGGGACAATTGAGATTCAAACAGATATGTCAGTAGTCTAGTACATAAACAAACAAGGAGGAACCAAGTTTTACCCCTTCTATTGAGAAGCCCTCAGAGTGTGGCAGTGGGTGATCACTTCCAACTGCTTTCTGATACCAACACTCATTCTGGGGAAGTCCAGTGTGATAGCAGACAAATTGAGCAGGTCTATTCTACTACCTCATGAGTGGTCTCTCAACTTGAACGTGACAGAAATGATTTTCCATCAGTGGGGCCAACCTTGCAGCAATCTTTTTGGTCCTCCCCAAACAACAAATGCAACAGCTATTTTGCTCTAATCCCACCCTCTGGGGGAATCACCAAGGGATACTCTGCTTCATGATTAGTCCCCCAGTCTACTTTATGCATACCCGCTAATTCTCCTAATTCCAAAATGTCTACAGAAAGCTGCCAGGTTGAAGAGCAAAGTCATCCTCATTGCACCTTATAGGCATTGACAGATTTTGTTTTCCTTCCTTTGGCCTCATCTGCTTTGCCAACCTTGGATTCTGGATCCAGTGCCAGACTTCCTGTCTCATATGACAGGTGTGATTCAGCTGCATATCTCAGACCTCAAACTGACAGCGTGGTTTCTTCAGTTCCATTAATAGCTATGCAACTCATGTACTCTTTCCCTATCTGCCATATTCTTTTATCTTCCCGTATGTCTTCTACAAGAAAACTTTACACATATAAATGGAAAAGGTTTGTTTGCTAGGCACAACAAAAACACATTAACCCCTTCTCAGCTCCTGTACAAAGTAGATTTGAAGCTTTAGCAACAATTTTTAATGAATGATCTAGCTCCTCAGCTATTAAAGTTCATTTAGCAGCAATTTCTAATCTTCATATTAGATTTGATAATTTTTCTGTGGCTTCATCTAAACTTTGTAAAGCATTTTTGAAAGGCACACTCCTGCTGAGACCCCCATATAGAGATCCTACTCCATCGTGGGATTTGAACTTAGCACTGCAGGCCTTAATTCATTCTCCCTTTGAACCAGGAGCTAAATGTGATCTTAAGTTCTTGACCTGGAAAACTATCTTTCTAGTGGCCATTACCTCTACTACAAGAATTTCAGAAATTCAAGTATTGTCCTGTAAACCTCCCTACTTGATGTTTCATAAAGACAGTCACATTATGTACCAATGCTTCCTTTCTCCCTAAGGTGGTGTCAGAAGAAGAATTTTTTACCAACTACATAGCTGATATACCATTAATCTATTGTTCTGGTAAAAAACATGTCACTCAATTGTTTATGTTGTTAAAATAAAAATACAAAGTACTACGTCTATATATAAACCTATTTATAGTAATAATAACATATTGAAAACTTATTTAAAAAACAGAAATCCTATTTTTTTTTTTTTTAAAAGGAAGTCCTATTTTTTAAAAACAATACATTAATTACTGTATTGTCTTCACATAAATATCATGCTGAAAAAGTGTGTGAAAAAAATATATTGTCTATAAAAAATTCTTCTCATATTTATACTCGTTACATTTGTTATTTCGTAACTACAACGTATTAAACAACAGGATTTGTGGAGGTAATGAACTTCAATGGGTTAATATTTGTTTTTAAAAAAACAGTTTGTCCTTTTTATTTAATTGTTTGATTGTTTAATTAAACAATTAATTGAATTTTGGCGAATAGAAAGCTGTATTTAAGACAGAATCTGACAGTATTTTGTATCTTGACAAAGCCTGGGAGAGCCCGGGTGAAAGCGCTTGATTTAAACTTTCGTTGTGGTCTACTGGTGAAAACCGTGTGTATTAAATAAACAACTTGGATTTGTGATCTTTGGCACCTGTCGTACTTTCTACTGTAACTGGGAACAAAACAGACATACTAAAGTGTTAGATATTACTATAGTTCTACCTAAAGACTTGCACTGAATGTAGATAGATTAACCATTTTCGTAAAAAAGATGTAACAGAGATATGTTGTGTGTAGTTAAAAGTGTGTTGTATGAAATTAATCTATACTTAATTTTACTGCCATAAGGTCCGTCGAATTGTTAAAGAAGATGAAGCAGTTGCAAAAGTTAAGGCAGAGGAAACGCAAGCTATTGCTGATGATGCTCAGCGGGATCTGGATGAAGCTCTGCCAGCCCTAGATTCAGCAAACAAAGCTCTTGACTCATTGGATAAGGCAGATATATCCGAAGTCCGAGTTTTCACCAAACCTCCAGACCTAGTAATGACAGTTATGGAAGCCATCTGCATTCTGTTAAACTCAAAGTAAGCTAACTGTCATTTTAGTAAGATATGCAGTGATGTAATCATTCCTTCTTACTCTGATATGCATATAAGCTAAAAGTGAAAGGCTGACACTATGATATAAAACTGTAAAGAGTTTGCCAGTGAAGTATACTTTAGTTATATACAATGGCAGAGAGTAACTAATTCACAGTGAAGATATCGTTTGGTCAGGCGGGCATAACCTATATTACTAAACTTATGGTCAAATGCATAAAATACATGAAACACTGTGATGTTGCCCTGGGATAATGTACTGCATTATATCATTATAGTAAAAAGAACCAGCTTACCTTTTTAAAATAATGGTGCTGTATAATGAAATTTCCATTTTATTTTGTTACAGCACAACAAAGCAAGTCAACAAGGATAGTTATGTTCTAGAAATATGCATGCCACCAAATGTGACACCACATTTGAAGCATGATGGCCTTAAATGAGTAAGAAGGATTACATAAATGAATAGTCAAAAAGAAAGGGAGGTTGTTTTAATTAGTATTATGCTTTTTTGGTGCATATAAATGTGTGTGTGTGTGTGTGTGTGTGTGTGTGTGTGTGTGTGTGTGTGTGTGTGTGTGTGTGTGTGTGTGTGTGTGTGTGTTAGTACATAAAATATTTAATTATGTACTACATTTTGTTATCACTGGGAGGCAGAAAGAAATAACAGGTATCTTAATTTTACTTTTGGTTGCTGCATTTGTTTGTATTTCAGTGAATTACCAAACTCGTTGGAGGTATGTAGCAGTTTTTTTTCTTCCAAGTGTAGCACAGACACACACCCATTCATCCACTCGCCCACCTGCAGATGTACTCAACATGTGTGTGTATGTGTCAGTGGGGGCACACGTGCACGTGTATAATATATGGACATGTGAAATCAAGGGGTTGTATATCTTTTTTTCTTTTTGTAATGCAAAGGAAACTTCTGCAGCTTATCTCCTAAGTGGCAAAACCATAAGTGAGATATAGAAATACATTTCTCTATAATATGAATAAAAATTACATCACCATAGCCAACTAATGGACCCCACATATTCCATTTATCTTAATTTTTTTAGTGGGACTGGATTTTAATTATTTTTAATACTGTAAGAAAATACTGTATTTGTGCAAAAAAGCAAAACGTGCATTTTTCAGATTTTTCTGATTAAATGAACAGTCTATCTCCATGGTCGTAGACAAATGAAGCCCCTCATTATAATTCAGCTGACCTGGGATTGACTAAAAAAGTTAGTGATAAGAGAATGGTATTAGTAGCCAACTGCCACCTGACCCATCTTTGAATAGGAAGGTGACAAAACTGACCCAGTGCTGGATGTATCAGGCAGTGCTGCCAGTAGCTGATTTCAAAACGTGCTGAAATGTGCATGCTCCATGGGCTGTTTCTGTGAGTCCAAGCTTCAGCATCATACTCACCAAGTCCATCAGGAATAATGATGTAGCACAGGAGCTACTCTATGCTGTTGCACAGTTCAAGTTGGATCCATCCCTGGTTATTTTCTCTGCAGAAGTGTCCCCTAGTCTAGGGGACATGCAAGGCTTTTACATGGAAAGGATAAATGGGGCTCCAGAAAGCTGGTTGACGGTTCAAGTGCCAGTGGGATAAAAAGACCTCAAAATATCCAAAAGACCATTGTCAATTAAATATCCATTATCTTGTGGAGATGTAGAAGCTCAGCAGCCGCTGCACATAAACTAGTAAGCAATCTTCTTTAGTTTTAAATTTATTCATATTCTGTTTTAAAATATGTGGAAATAGTATTGTTCACATTTCACACCAAGTACAAAAAATACAAATACATGTTTAAAATGCAAGTTATTGTGGAGCTAAGTGAATATTGAATATATATTTTCCATGTAGCACCTGTTATCATTCATTTTAAAGTTAATTTTTACTGATTATCTCCTTCTGTATTGAGTATTTTCCAAATGTTCATGTTTTTATTTTTAACATTTCTGACTATTTTTCTCCATACCTTTAAAAGCATGTGTCTACAAAATGTTTTGATGTATTCAAATGAGATTTTCTGGGAATTAAGTTTTGCTCCTAATTCTAGTTGTGTCATGAAATTTAACATTATGACGTTTTCATTTATGTCACTCTTTCTACTTCTGCATTTATAAACTAGATTATTTTCTGTAAAACATGCATATTATTTTAGTTTGGACGCTACAACAACACAGTGTATTTATGTTTTGGTATATTTTGTATTTGTCCTGCAAACTAAATTAATAGCTACATTTTTGTTCTGTTGATTATTTTGAAAATGGTAGCATTTATTAATTTCTATTTACACATTAACATGGATTTGGCTACAGAGGACCATTTCCATCCGCAACCCCTTATCCCATTTTCATTATCCTTGTCTTCACTGTCTCATTTTGATTGGGTTATATAGCCCACCTCTTGTAAGAGGCATGCAGCAAATGCACTGGTTAGTGTTGCATTAGCTCCTGACGATGTAGAATTCATAACACATTTGACTGGGACATTGTTAGATCTCTCTGCCATTTCTTCTTTTCCTCTTTGTTTTTGGTTCCTGTCCTCCACTGCTCAACATTATACTGGCCTGGAACACCCTGGTACATAAAGAAAAAATGTTCACGGAGGCAAAAGCTCACCCAGAAGATGCTTTAATCCAACAAAGACTCACAAACTTCACCACAACTGACCTAGGTTTCGTCTAAATGACTTCATCAGAGTGTGGTGAAACAAGCAGCATATAAATACAACAACAATTAATGAATTCATTAAACAATTAATTAATTATTCAATTTCTAAATTCATTAAAATCTAAATCTAATATTACTCTCACATATTCTAAATAAAACTTATATGATGTAGTATTTGATTGGAAACTATACATGCCATATTAAAAACTAATAAATAGATAAAATAATTATAAAATGTGAATTAAAAAGGTCAAACAACATTTTTTAACAAAAACTACATATATATTAAGTATATTAATGTAAAAAAGTGTGGATGAAATATATACAACATGCCAAATGGTGAAAAAACATTCAGCCTCAGCCTATTAAATGCCTAAGCTTCAACAAAGGTTTAAGGGACACAAATTCATTCAAACCAGGATAGATATGTGCCTGGAGTCTTAGTTGCCATTTTAACTCACCAACATCTAGGTGGCAGTCAATGACCTTTCCTTGTTGGTCCTTAACCTGTTGTTGTATAACAAAAAACTTAAAATAATGATCTTCATGAGCCATAATATGCCTAGCTAAGGCATTGGTGACTTTCTTGTGTTTAATGTCTAAAATGTGCTCATTAATCCTCTCCCTGAACTTCCTGCAGGTCTTACCCACGTAAAATGCCGTGCACACCTGGCATTTGGCAAGATAAATCACATTTTGAGAATAACAATCAAAATGACCCATGAATTTTATAAAAGTGTGGTTGATCTTGATTTGTTTACCTGTTGTTAAAATATGTCTACACGTCATACATCTCCCACATTTGAAATTACCCAAATTTTTATTAGTAATATTCTCAACAGACTTAGCACTATTCTCAAAAATTTCTTTTAAGGTTTTATCCTTTCTAAAGATAAACTTGGGTTTACGTATAGCCAACCCTGAGAATTCATCTAATTTGGAAAAGGATTCCCAGTATTTTTCAATTATTCTAATAATATATTCTGCGTCCGCATTATAAGTTAAAACATACAAAAAATGCTCTTTAAAGGGAACATTGCTACTCACACTTCTACTTGTACCATTAAAGAAATCATATTCACTTTTTAGAATAGGTACATAAATACCACCATCCCTTTTTATTTGAATCTCACGTCTAATTTCATCACACATGTGTTTAGGGTACCCCCTATTCAAAAATAAATTCACCATGAAGTCCAACTCTACTTGGAAGTCCACATCCTCACTAACCATACGGGCTGCTCTTACCATTTGCCCCTTAATAATGGCCTTCTTTTGATGGACTGGATGCCAACTATCAAAATGTAAGTATGAGTTGGAGAACATAGACTTCCTATATATTTTGGACATCAAACAACTCTTTGTCGTGTCAAATGTCAGCCTTATATCCAAGTATGAAATATTGTTGTGGTTTACCTCATGTGTGAACTTTAAAAACCACACTGTTTGATTGATATAACGAATAAAGGCGTCTAACGTATTTTTATCTCCCTGCCATATAATAAGAATATCATCTAAATATCATGTATAAAATTTAATATAGGGATAGAATTCACTGTCAAAAACACATTTAGATTCCCAATAAGCCATTATGTAGTTAGCATATATGGGGGCACATGCTGCCCCCATAGCTACACCTGTGGACTGTCGAAATAGATGTTCTTCAAAACATAAAAAAATTGTTTTTTAAGACTATTTCCATTAATCTAACATATAAATTGATGTTATGTTGTTCATAAATACCTGTTGCAAAAAGTTGTTCTTCCAACCACATTAGCCCCATTTCATGTGGTATACATGTAAACAAATTAATGACATCGATAGTCACAAAAAAAACATTATTTTGAAATTCAAGTTTTTTTAATTTTATCTAATAAATGCCACAAGTCCCTAGTTATTTGAGGAAAACTCTGTAGTCCTGATTTTAGTTTAGTGTCCAAAAACTGACTAATAAATGTGGTTTTACTTCTCTTCCCATCAACTATAGGCCTAAACTTGACATTGTTTAGGCCTTTATGAATTTTGGGAATACCAAAAATTCCACTAACCACTGGTACACTGTTAGACAAAAATCTGAAATCATTCTCATTTATTTCACCTTGAAAGAGCATGTCATCTAGGGTCAAGTCAACCTTTTTATAGGCTATATTAATTTCATTTCTACTTGTTTCTATATAATTATCCTCCATGAGCATAGCTAACATCTCACTAACATAGTCACCTTTATCAACTATAACAACTCCACTACCCTTATCGGGTTTCATAATGCGTATATTTTGTATATTTCTTAAGTATTTTAGAGTATCAGAATCTTCTTTGTTCATATTATTCAAATAATGTTGCTCTCTATTGTTCATATGACATCTAATGTCTTGTTCACATAAATTCTGAAAGATTTCCGTAATTTTACTGTAAGGAGGATTAAATACACTGGGTTTTTGTAACATAACATCTTGGTGAACCCTTTCCTCAATTTTGTCATTCTCAAAATACAAGGCCAAATTCAGTTTTCGCACAAACATTCTAAAATCAATAAGGGTATCAACAATGTTGGCCTTCCTGCAAGGAACAAAATTAAAACCTTTCGACATAAATTCAGCATGTACATTATTCAAAGTAATACTAGAATAATTAAATATCTTAAAATCATTAGCTGTGTTAAATAATATAGTAGGGTTATTTAATATACCTACTTCACTAATTATAGTTGTATCATCATTCAAAATAACTTCTCCCTCATTCATATCAAACGTAAAAGAATTAGAAAAAGTAAGTAAGAGTAATATTAGATTTAGATTTTAATGAATTTAGGAATTGAATAATTAATTAATTATTTAATGAATTCATTAATTGTTGTTGTATTTATATGCTGCTTGTTTCACCACACTCTGATGTAGTCATTTAGACGAAACCTAGGTCAGTTTGTTGGATTAAAGCATCTTCTGGGTGAGCTTTTGCCTCCGTGAACATTTTTTCTTTAAGTACAATTTGAGTTTTCTTGGTTTGGATAACACCCTGGTACATGTCCATGTCAGGTCTAACAGCTGCTGACCCACACTTCCAGACTCTAATCCTGTGTATATTTCTGGGGCTGGTCATGGAACAAAGCATCTGGAGCTTGTCTTTTCTATGCATCCATTCAGGGATAGGGGTTTACTTATGATCTACCCATATCAGTCCTGCTTCCATATGCGACCCATAGTTTAGCATCAGTAGCAGGTATGTAATGGGAATGTGTGGTATACCACCTTGCCTCCACAGCAACTCAGGCAAGTCTCAACCCTTTAACCCCTCTTGTAGACATGCCTACAGTGTACCATCCTGAGCATCGTAAGGAGATTGAAACTGTGAGTACCGACAGACCCGAACACCCACCCCTTGGATGGTAATACCCATCCCGCCCTACCACTGTGTCAGTCGCCTGAGCCACTAATAAAACCTCAGAGTTTTCTCCTCCACCACCAGAGTGGCTATGCTTTTCCATCTTTTGTTGAATTAGTGTTTGTAGCTCTTCTTTCAAGTGTATTTCCAAATTTTAGAGAATAACAAAACTGATCTGCAGTGACTTTCGGAGGTGGACTTCAGTATAAAATCAGGTTGTCACGTAAATAGAAATTAATTAGTATTTTCATATCCTTTGAGAATTCTGTCACTACTTCTTAAAGAGAAATATATTCTAAATATATTGTAGTATAGTTTTGATGGCGGACTTCCAAAATGGCTGCACAACAATCAACAGCTTAATTTCAGATCTCATAGTTTCATAGGCAAGTACTAGGCTAGCTGCTCTTGTGGGGCTATTTTAAGCCTAGCTAGTTTCCCTTTTTGTACTCCTAGTGTGCAAAACCCCCCCCAAAAAACTGAGAAATAAGAGTTAGTAATTCTGTCAGCTTGAGTAAAATTCAGTTACTGGCTAGTAAGTATACTGCCTGGATGCCAGCAAATAAGAATTTTAGAGAACCTGAAAGAAAATCAACTAGAAAAGGTGAAGAAACACTGGCTGGGAAGAATCCTGCAGCTCTTCAGTGAAAAGCAGTTAAGTTCAGCTTTGCGATAAGAGCTGGCTTCCAGTAATGTAGAGAAAAAAATAAATCATATGTACTCAGAGATGATTAAAATAAATGAAACACTGAAGTAGTCTATAGACTCAAATAACAAAAGAGTGCAAAAATAGAAGAAGCTTTAACCAGCTATTCATATGAACTGATAAAGCTGTGAAACTCATAGGGCAAAATGAAGAAAAAGGCTGACATCAAGAAAAGCTGTTTCAATAAATGGTTGGGATTTTTGAAGGCAGAGCACATAGAGAAAATCTGAGATTTACTGCTGTACCAGAGAAACTGAAATGAACAGACTCATTTATTTATTTACATTTGTTGACCAGGAGTGTCCAACTGGACGTAGGTCCATTTTCAGCGGAGGCCCGGGGAGAAAAGCTCCACAGTTAAAATAAACAGACAGTAGTTACACTGGATTACATAGCGATTAACAATTTGATTAACATAGCAATTAATTACAAACATATTTACAGATGAAGAACATAGTACATCAGTAGACAACTTCAATCTTTATCTGCGAAGTACATAACAGACATTAACAAATGTTACAATAAGAAGTTCATGCTGTATAATAAGTACTAGGCTTATGAGCATCTGAGCTTGCTATAATCAAGGTAGTTAGTGGGGTGGAAAGAAAGGTAGTGGTTGGATGGGGTGGGTGATATTAGAGTGGGAGTTGCAAGTTTATAGCCAGCATGTTTTTACATGCACTTTTAGTAAAGTTTTGAAGTGGGTGCATGATGGTATGGAGGTAATTGTGGGTGGGAGGGAGTTCCGTAACTTTGCTATGGCGCAAGAGAATTAGCGCTTAATTTTAATTAATTTTAATTAATTTTATGAAAGCACAAATAAGCAACTGGACAGGTATTCCACAGCAGGATGTGTTAAATGAAAGGGCACATTGAGTGTATGCTCTAAATCTGTCCACGAGGAAAGACCTGTATTAGTGAAGATGCAATCATACCCGCAGAAAGAGTTGATCCTGACAAAACTGTGGCAGAATGGTAAAGTACTAAAAACTGGAGACAGCAGAATATTTGTAGAACTGTATTATTCATTGTACACCAGGCAGAAGATAAACACATTTATCCCAGCAATCAGGGAACAATGAGTGCCAGGTGTGAGATTCAAGCTGCTGCATTAAGCTGTCTTCAGGCTATTTTTTCCTGGAGGATCAAAGGTTCATAGGCTCATAGGCTAGTACTAGGCTAACTGCCCTTGCAAGCCATTTTAAGCCTAGCCAGTTATTCCCTGTGAGATTCAAACCCTGTACCTTGTGTTTGTAAGGCAAACACCTTAACCATTAGGCCACCCACATTTTTTTTAATGCAGAACAGGCTAAGGAGAAAATAAAAAAAAAAAAGTTTATCCAATAGAAAATGAGCCATCTAACAAAAGGGGACTCTTCTCATTCACCTGACAATAAAGCTGATAGAGAGATTTTGCCAGTGAAAGTTTTTCTAATGTTCCAAAGCAAAGGAAAATGCTTGAGAGACAGAAAAAAAGCAAAGGAGTTAAATTACAGAATCAGGAGTACCTTGGACTTGAAACAGAGTCTTGTGTTGGGAGATGGAGAGGAACAGGAAGAAGACTAGCAACATTGAAATTAGTGAATAAATCATTAATCACTCATCTTTTTCCCTTATACCTTTTGGTGCAGCATATGTTACCATCAAGATCAGGAGATAGCCACATCCTCTGCGGCTGTAGAGATGCCTTTGGCAGACAACGCAGATCCAGTCTTATTGGTCCCAGGGATGAGGCTGGTGAAGGTTTTTTACTTAGCTGGGATAGAGTACCTGTTAGTGGGACTAGTATGCCTGTAAAGAGTCTATCCTTTTCTAGGGAGCTAAGAAAGAGGAGCATAGTGAGAAAATTGTAGTCTCCTGTTACTATGTCTTTGAACTGGAAGGATTTACTGAGATTTGCTGAGGAAATTCCTGATGCTTTTTTCTTGGCTTCTATTTCATCAGACAAGGAAATGAAGAGAATTTCTTGTCTTTCTGATATAGATGTTCAGTCTGATGAGCAGCCGTTACAGGGAAAGTGTTGTACCTCATAAAAGTATTCGCAATCTGAACATTCCTATTCTGAGGTAAGTATGATTTCAGAATTCCCTCCTAAAGATTTACCCTTTCCAGAAACTTTATCTAAGATGAAATAGGTTTTTAGAAACAGAATACAATTTCCATAGAACAAAAATTGTATTATGATTTGTAATAGCTGACAATGCCTAATTCTGCAGCTATTCCTCCTGCATTTCCTGCATCCATCCAAAAATAATGTATTTATCATAGCTTTTAGCTTACCTGATAGTCAGTGTCCTGCTCCTAGGATGATGACAGGTTATATTGAGTACCTCAAGTTCCATAAGTATTTGTTTTCAAATCTTAAAGCTGACCCAGCTGTGATTGCAGTGTCCAAAACTGCTTCTTCAAAACAGTTTACTGCTGCTAACCCCATTTTTTTCATTTTTTAAACCATCATGCTCATATGCTAAATTATTTAGTCTTATACTTTTGGAATATGCAGACGTCAGTAGTTAACCTTCCCTCTTCTGAGGTAAAAAAGTGCCTTGAATACCTGTATTACATCTGCTTTTCAAGTGACTTTTCACATTTTAAAGTGTGTTTATGATGCTGCTGATTCTTCCTCCAGAGCTGCTGCTTCTGGGTCAGTATTGAAAAGACTACCTTGGCTACTCAGAAGCCTCCTGAAGATGTTAAAATTGAAATGTTAAATTCTACCTTAGATAAGGAGATTCTGTTTAGCCCTTTTGTGGCTGAGGTGTTAAAGAAATATGATGAAAGAGGAAAGTTAATACAAGAAGTAACTCAGATTTTTCAATTTTTCTTTTTCAAAGGAAATAAAAAATTCACATCCACCTCAGCTCTCTTTAACAAGATGCCAGCAAACAAAATTTTAATAAGCAATGGTGAGGAGGCTCTAAAAAGAAAGGAAAAGCCTCAAAAAGCTAAGGACAGTCCACTTAGGTCAGCATGACTATCTTCCATTCACCACCCCCCAGCAACCTCTGCATCTGTTTAAGACGTCATGTTCCTTTATGGTATCAGCTTGTTACAGACAGATGAGTTCTGAAGGTAATTTAGTGGGGTTACACTTAGGAATTGGAAATCCTGCCCCCTTCCCAGAGGATTCCTCCTTGCTCAGTGAACTAGATTTCTTTCTTTGCTCCCATTTTACACCAGGTGTTGTCTCAGGGGGTTATAGAACCTGTACCTCTCAGCCACTACGGCAAAGTTTAGCTTTTTATTCAGGTTTTTTTCTGGTACCAAAAAGAAAGGCTTCTGAAGGCCTGTACTAGAACTTTCCTTTCTAATCTTTTTGTCAAGATTTCCAAGTTCAAAATATTATCCCTTTAATCCCTTCTTCCTCTACCACCCCCCACCTTAATAGTCAAGCTACATTTAAAAGGCACAAATCATCACAATGTCATTGCTGATATACCTGTCAAGCTCTTACTGCAAGAAATCTGGACAAAGCCTAAAATAAATGGGAGACAAAAGCCCAAAATAGAGACAGATTTTAAATAATGTTTTTATAATCTTATAAAGTTGCTAGAATTATAAGCATACATTTTCTGAAGGGTATGAAGTCTGAAACTCAAATGTAGTCCATTATTTAGTGAATTTAATTCTCAGTGATTTGCCAGAAAATCATAAATTTTATATGGAATGGACCACAAATATGAGGCAAAAATCCAGACATTCTGTGAAAATCTGGACAGTTGTGAGGTATGTTGGTGAGTGATTCAGGAGTTTTGCAAGGTTTGCTGTGTCTGGATTACATTTTCAGTTCTCTGCTTTAGCCTTTGTGCTCCCCACAGCACTAAGGATATTCACAAACTACCTTGCTTCAGTCATTGTTAACCGCAGGCTTCAAAGCATTCACATCTCTCCATATTTGAATGATTGTCTTATCTTTGTAGACTCTTTCCAATTGTCAAGTGTCTTTAAAATTGTCCATACCCCCCCCCCCCCCCACACACACACAGAATTGTATTTCTGGGATATCTATTAGGTTGTGCCCTGAGAATAGCCTTCTTCCTCCACACAAAGGGGAGATATTCCACCAGTTCCTCCTGAGTTTCTCCAATAAAAGCCACACATCTGCAAATACATTTCACAGGATTTTGGGATGCATGACTTCTATGATTCTCATGCTTCTCCTGGCCAGACTCCACATGAGGAAAATACAGTTGTACTTCAGATCAGACTGGATTCAGCATCCACACCCTTTATCCTTTCAGATTCAATTTCTGGGAATTTTTGGGGGATTCCCTTCTATCATCTGGACAGCTGTACCCATGCACAATGTTCATTGCTGGGGCTACCACTACTCCAATTCACCCATGGTCAACTGCTGGAGCCAGTGCTGATCTTAAGGGTATCCTTGGGGTGGGGGTGGGGGTGGGGTTTCAGTGCTGTTATAGACTCATACATTGTTACTAGGCTAACAAGCCGGGGGCCCTTTCTAAGCCTAGCCAAGTTTTCCTGAAAGAATAATGATGTCCTGTACTCAAATAGGACATTGAGGGCCAGGCATTTATAAGCTACCTCTGTCCATAACAGACATGGGTGCCAGGCCCAGTGTAAATTTCCTATTCCCTGTCTACTGATCTAGATTTCACTTAAACTGGGTAATAGACAAACTCAGCTTTACATGGATGGGAAGCCTGTTCTATAGGAGTGGCAGTCTCTAGGAAATATGCCTGTCTCTCCAGCAAATTTTGTTTAAGTCACAGACAAAATTCAGGTCCCTAGACCTTATGTTTCTGGTACTATTTGACTTATGAATATGTAGGAGATTCATAAGTGTGGGGTTAGCATATGTCTTGTAAACCAGTCATAGCTCACCCCTCAGCAATTTATAGGAGACTGAGTAGAGGAAAAGTGCTTTAAGGCACTATGGGTAAGGCAGGTTTGTTATGCCTTGTATTCATTTTATAAGGAACTTCTGAGGTCACTCTAGTTGCTGCATATGCCCGGTCAGGTACATACCAAAAGGAGCATTGTACTCTATGATTGGTCTGATAAGGGCAAAGTACAGTGGGATAATGAATTCTTTGGAGCTAGATGCCATGCCTTTACTTATAATTTGTGCAACATAAAAGGATTTCCACACCAATATGGCCACATGGTGGTTGAAGGTAAGGCTACTGTCTACATGTACACCCAGATCCCTGACCACTGGGTCGACTCTTAGCTGCATATTATCAACATGGTAAATAGCCAGGATGGTTGACTTCACAAAAGATACAATTAAGTATCTCTTAGCATAAAGTTTAAGAATAGTCTGGCACCATTTGTTAGTCAGAGATAGCAGAGATAGAACTGAAGAATGCTAGTGTCTGCAGGGGAGTCGATGATAACCTCCAGCTTGCAACCATCTAAAAACTTAGTCAGCCATAAACCTTCAGCATTCACTTCTGTATCATACAAATAGATGCCAAAAAGGAGTAGGCCCAGTACTGAGCCCTGGGGGACTCTACTAATGACTGGTCTCTTGGTGGAGGTGGCCTCACTTATTTGGACCTCTGGGTCCTATCAGTGAGCCAGTTGGATATCTATCAGGTGATAAAAGGGTTTATACCTAAATTAGTGAGCTTGCTTATAATGCTTAAGTGGGATGCTGTATCAGTAGCCTTTGCCAGTTTGAGGTAAGCTGTGTGCACTGTCTTCCCCTCATCCAATGCTTTTGTGACCCTCTCAAAAAGTCCACCACATTTAATAAGCATGATCGTCCCTTAACAAAACTGAACTGTGATGGGTCCAGCATTTGCAAGTTTCCTATGTCCTCATTTATCATGTCCATGATGAGTCTTTCCATGATCTTACATATGAGACTGGTAAGACTTATGGGCCTGTAGTTTCCCAGATCAGTGATTGGGCCTCATTTGTTCAGGGGAATGACTGTAGTCATCTTCCATTCCTTGGGTATAAAACCTGACTGAAGGCTCCAGTTGAAAAGTGATTCAAGTGGACCAGAGAGGTCATGTTTCACTCTATTTATTAAACATCCTGAGATGTTATTGGGGCCCATCAATGCAGTGTTTTTGGCCTTGGAAAGTGCACTGATGACATGTTCTGTTCCCTAGTAATGGTTGGGAGGGGGTTGTGGTATGCAGTATTTCCTTTTTACTATCGGGAGGGCGGGATTTGAGCTGAAGCTGTCATCCAAAAGGTTGGCAATGGCCTCCAGTTCTGTGTGGGTGATTCCATTTACAATAAGTCAATCAGGGGTGTTTTTTTTCCTGTAAGATTTACCTGTGATGCCTTCCCTGCAGTGTCTGTGGTTATGTCTGAAGGGTGGGTGTGCATTGAGGATGTTGCAGCATATTGTCCTACCTCTGCAATAGCTCAGTCGTGTCTATGCTGGGCCTCCACAGTGACCATGCCTCTCATCCTATGGCAACCCAGCCTCCACCACGGATCATCATAGAAGATGCCCTCATCACTGCCTTCCCTCTAGAATGGTACTGCTCATCCTCCCTGCCACTCTTTCAGTCACCTAAGCTGCTGATTGAACCCATGTCACCTGGGGTATGGCTATTGCTTTATCCCTGTATGCCATTAGAGCAGCCAGTTCTGGGATTTGACAAAAGTAAGATTATTTAGTGGATCGACCAGATCTCTTACAATCCAGGTCTCCCATTCTTCCTTCTCTCATACAGTTTGTAACTACAGATGCATCAGACTTGGCATGGGGTACAGTTTCTAAAGGGTAAAAGTGAAAAAACTGTTAAACCCTTCAGGTAAATACAAGCACATAAATGTTAGGGAGATGTTAGCAATGATCAGTGTTTTGAAAGCTTTAACTCATTTGTTATCCCCATGATCTTTGCAAGTACACCGACATCACAGTGATGTGGTGTATAAGTCCCCAGTGGTGTAATGTAGTAGGCATTGGCCTCCCAAGACAGTGATTGTGGGTTCAAGTCCCATCTGTGGTGATATAATCTAGGGGTTGGGATTGGCATAATGGTTAAGGTGTTTACTTCACAGATAAGAAGTACAGTGTTTGATTCTCACTAAGGGGAAATTGGCTAGGTTTAAAATGTCCACAAGGGTAAATAGCCTAGTACTTACCTATGAATCTATGAACCTATAAACAAACAAGCAAGTACCATATCCTGCCCTGTTTGACTGACTATGACAGCCTGGTAGCTAGCATCTCTGCTCATTTTGACAATTCTGTCAGAGCAAAACCTGATTGCAGATAAGCTCAGCGGGACCATGCAGACCCCTGTGAATGGAAACTTCATCCTGGGGTTTTCCAAGATTTGCTCTAACTGTGGGGAACACCTAAAGTAGATATGTCTATTGTCTTTCAGAACAGACAGCTAAAGAAATTTTGCTCCTGGACTTATTGCAAACAGGCCTTGAAGATAGATGCTGTCTCTTTGTCATTGACTTGAATATTCCTGTATGCTTTTCCACCCTGTATACTTATATTCAGGGTTCTTCTGAAGAACCAGAAGGACTCTCCAAAAAGTGTGGTGATAACTCCCTTTGGCCCTGGTAACAATGGTTCTCCCTTCTTTTCAATATGCCAAGGGCAATTACCACAAACCTTCACTAAGTCTGGATTTGCTCATATGAGACAGGGATTATTTGATACACCACAACCTGAAAAATCTTTAACCAACTGCCTGAATGATAGAAGTTTAATACATTTTGATGACAATGTGCAGCAGGTACTAAAGATTTTGTGTGTGTGTGTGTGTGTGTGTGTGTGTGTGTGTGTGTGTGTGTGTGTGTGTGTGTGTGTGTGTGTGCATGTGTGTGTGTCTGTGTGCTCATACACATATGCATGCACAGTTTCATTGTACAATTTAGAAGTACTGTAAATTCTGTATGTCATGTCTTTCTTTGTCTTACAGACCTGACTGGGCATCAGCAAAGCAAGTTCTTGGGGATGGTAACTTCCTAAAGAAGCTTTTGGAATATGATAAAGACAATATAAAGCCTCAGATTCTACAAAAGCTGCATAAGTACATTAATAACCCTGAATTTGTGCCAGAAAAGGTAGAAAAGGTGTCAAAAGCATGCAAGTCGATGTGTATGTGGGTACGAGCTATGGACTTGTACTCTCGAGTGCTTAAAGAAGTTGAGCCAAAAAGGCAAAAGCTCGCTGCAGCACAGGTGAGGCATTTTATTATCTTTTACATACATATTTTGCTTTATTGTAGAACAGTCTTTCATGAATTCTGATATACCAGAAATTATATATTTTTAACGATACTAATTTTAATGTTGTGATAGCCAGGGCTTTTAGTTATTCCAGGAATACCTAGTTCACTAGATTTCAAATTACAAAGAGAAATAGGATTCTTTCAGAATGTTTGTGGTTTCAAAGACGGTCCAAAGGAGGCACATGGGATATATTAAAATACCCCCCATAAGGGCACACAAGTATTTCAGTTACATGGCTTCTGAATGCCTACTGCTTGTCACTTTCACTTTTTTAAGTCGCTTGCAGAAGCAAAAAAGTCATGGGCATTCAATAGCTTATTTGCATACATGCTATGAGCTTCCACTACAGGAGGTTTAAGGTATTACACAGATAAGTTTGGGGAAAATATGTGCTTCTGCAAATTTGCTTTTTTAGAATTTTGAATTGTCAGTCTCATATGTTAATGTTTGCTTGTGAAAGTGTAAGGAATGTTTTAGCTGCATTTTCCTTTTATGAGGAAAATCTGCTTTGAGTGGTTTAGCTTCTTTCATTTCACAAGTCAATACTTATTGTTTAGAGTGTGTTTATTACTCTGTAGGTACAACATTCAGGACTATTGCCACTGGCACTGTGTTGAGGAGGCTTGCCTGGCTGCATTCTCAGAACCTCACAGAAAATTAAAAAAATGAGATTTTGAATTCTCCTTTGCACAGAGATTTACTTTTTGGACCCTCTGCTACAGAGGTTATCAGAAGTGTGATGGGAGAGATAAACTATTGCAGGAATCTGTCAGATTTTTCATCACTACTTCTCTACATTTTCCAAAGGATTTTCTACTCCCTCATACCGTTTTGGTAAGCAGACGTTTAAGAAAACAATATAAAGGAGGTTCCAGAAAGAAAGCTGGAAACTTCCATAGCAAGACAGTTAAATAAGACAGAATGAATATTTAAGGAGAAGGTACACTCTTCCCAAAACTTGACCCA
The DNA here is from genome assembly GCF_019279795.1 of Protopterus annectens. Lineage (NCBI taxonomy): Eukaryota > Metazoa > Chordata > Ceratodontiformes > Protopteridae > Protopterus > Protopterus annectens. The sequence continues at coordinate 68,554,709 of NC_056751.1, forward strand.
TCAGCTATAGCTTTAGTTATTCCTACTGTAGCTAAATGTTTAGTTAATTTCAGTCCTACTCTTTCTGATAAGGATGGGAAGATTGCTGATAAGTGTCATGAAAGGAGATGCTGCCAGCCCAGCTATCTGTAATTTTGTAAATAATTATATGTCATTTGTGAATAACAACATGATTCATATAAGATGCTTGTGTTACATCTATATTAGAACTGTTTCATGTATATTATCAAACTACGTTTTTACAGATGTGTGTTGAAGAGATGATGTGAAGTTGTTAAATCTCGCCGTTTATTCTCACTGATGGGTTCAGAGCCGATCCTCGGCTCCGACACGGCAGATAGCAAAAATCAAGGTTTGCCAGTAGCTCGAGACCAAGCCCCTTATCCCACAATGCACTGCTGGAATTACCTCAGATCTAGTTTGCCGTGGCAAGAGAGATCTCGGTGATCCAGCTAGCTCGGACCATTTTTGGAAAAAAAAACAGCAAGTCTATATAAAAAGTTTTCCTTTTTGTTTAAAAAAATAGTGTGTGTTAGTATTAGTTCTTTTCATAATATAATCTATAGTTTCAATAGTTATAAATACTTTAAAAGTTAGTGCCTTGTTGGCTTCTTCATTTGTGTGGGCCTTTAGCCCTATTTACTCTTATTAATCTTTATAATAGTCAGGCTTTTTTTCTGTGGGCCTCTTTAGCCCTAATTTTCTGATCTATAATTACATTGTTATAGATAGTGCCTGGATTGGGCTTAGTTGTTTGTGGATCTTTACTAGTGAATAAGGACTTTATTACCTTTTGCAGTTTACTGTTTGTTTTATTTAAATATGTCGGATGAAAAGGAGAAATCCCACCTTAAATTGGGATTTAAAAAATGCCCAGATTGTGGGCAGAAAATGTCCGTCACTGACGGACACATTCAATGTGTCTACTGTCTGGGGGCTAAACACCTCCAAGACACCTGCAGCATTTGTCACTCCTTTTCTTCAAGAGTCGTCTTGGAGAGAAGGAGGAAACTTATAGACAGGGGATTGCTACAGCAATCTTTTTCTGAAGTGTTGAGTAGCCATGAGGATACTAGTATGTCCTCCAAATCCTCAAAATCCAAATCTTCAGACAAAGTAACAAAAAAGGCAAAAATTTCAGAAGGAGGGTCATCGGTTCCACAGACATCGGAACCAAGTGTACCTTTGATTCGGAGCCAGCTCTCGGTACTGGAGCCGGTCTCTGAAGTTCCTTCTTCCCCTCTGCTCCAATCAGCACCTTCTGTGCATTCAGCTAAGTCCTCAGTCAGCCTTTCAGATTTGGACATGGATCAGCTAGTGCAGAAGCTTTTACAGGCACCAGGACTTGCCAAATTGTTGTTGGCCCCGACCAGCTCGTCGGTGCCGGAAACCATGGAGCCAGATTTGTCTACTCCTCCTCCGAGTCGTAGACTGTCGGAGCTGAAGGAAACTGAACCCTTGGTTGTCGAACCCTTGGAGCCAATACCCGCATTGGTGTTATCGGCTCCATCTACTCGGATGTCCTCAGTGCCGACTGAGGACTCTAGGAGCCGACGCTCTCCCATCGGGTCCGGGGAGGATAGTCGAACCGATTTGTCGGTGCTGACTCTTCCTCTCGGGGCTTTGGCTCGGATGAGCTCAGCTCCTACCTCTGGCTCGGAGCCCAGGGTTTCGGTGTGGGAGGATTGGACGGTACTCTCGGGTCCGTCCACTCCTCGTCAGAGCCATGGTGCCTTTGATGCTATGAGGAGAGTTTTGTCTCCGAAGACAACGTCAGCATTGGTTCAGCTTTCCCTCTCCCCTCAAGCTCCTGTGTCTGCTTCTTCATCTACCAGTCCCTCTAAGCGTAGAGACCCCGAGCCTCAAGTACCCCCACAGGGCGTCCCCTACTCTTCTGAGACCTCCCCAGATCCCTCCACTGAGGAGTTGTCCAGGAAGAGACTGTGCAAGAGGAGGCACTTAGACTCGCCACAGGAATCCTTGACATCTGACACGGACTTGGATGAGTCAGAAGGGTCCCCTCGATCCCCCTCTGAGGATATCTCCTTTGCAGAGATACTAGAGATCCTTAGTCAGAGGGGTGATTGGCAGTCCAAGACCCCTACTGAGGATGAGTCTGTGCTCCTGAAGGCTTTTGGGTCTCAACCTTCCACTTCTTGGGTGTCTCTGCCTTACGACAAGCTCATGGAACTGATTTCTCATATGGTGTGGGAGTCACCGGAGGCCATGGAACCTGTTCCTTATAAACCCAATAAAATTATGTCTGCCCCAGTGGACAAGCCATTTTTGACAAAGGGAGTGCCTGTTGATGCCATGGTTGTAGCTGCAGCCACCAAAAAGGAAGTATCTGAGACATCCACCTCTATCCATCCCTCTAACAGAGATTCTAGGGTCATGGATAGATATGGGATGCGCATGTTTAGTTCAGCGACTTTTTCTCTGCGATCACTGAATTACTTAACCCATTTTACAAGACTACAGAGAGATCTCCTGAAAGAGCTAGGAGATACTCTCCAGGTTACGGTAGCTGCAGGGGTGGCCGACAAAGTCAATGCCCAGCTCGCTACCCTACACTCAGTGGTAAACTCCTCCATGTGTCTCATATCCTATGCAGCTGATGGTTCAAGTAGAGCCGCTAGTTCGGTCATTGCTCTTCGAAGATAAGCCTGGATGCCTCTCTGTTCCTTTGCGGACCCCTTTAAGTCTTCCTTTATTAATACCCCATTTGATGGCTCGTCACTGTTTGGGCCCAAAGTAAAGGAAACTTTAACCATGTATGAGCAGGAGGGCAAGACCTTATCTGCCGTTGGAGTCCATTTTTTGACCCCTACTCGGCCATACCCCAAGGGCCCTAGGGGAGGGAAAATGTGGTTCCGAAAAGCACAGGCAGCCTTTCAGGAAACACGTGAAAAAATGCCCTCTAGAGGCAGAGGAGGGGGTTATAATGGAAGATGCCGCCCCAGCGGCAGAGGGGGTCCACAGCAACAGGGTGACAGTGGTCAGTTCTCTGGTCAGCCGTATCAGTGACCCTGAAAGGGGTCCCGACTGTTCGGCTCTGGAGGCAGTCAGGGGTCGCTTGTCTTTGTACCCAGAAGCCTGACTAAACATAACATCAGATGCTTGGGTACAAAGCATCATTTCCAGAGGATATTTCATTCCGTTCTCTTCCCCTCCCATTCCTGTAAAGAGAATCCCAAATGTTCCACCCAATCTCAGGGAACAAGCAATCATAGAGGTCCACAGATTGCTAGAAAAAAAGAGTCATCCAACCAGTCCCAGCAGACCAAGTTGGATTCGGAACTTACTCACGATTCTTTTTGGTACCAAAGAAAACAGGGGACTGGAGACCTATCTTGGACCTCAGCAGACTCAACCAGTTCGTCAAGAAAGAGAAGTTCTGAATGGTCACGCTTCAGTCCATTCTTCCCTTCTTAGGGAAAGGCGATTGGATGTGCTCCATAGATCTCAAGGACGCGTACTATCACATAAAGATGAACAGACACTCCAGAGATTATCTGCGCTTCCGGCTGGGAGCCAATCATTACCAGTTTCGAGCCCTGCCCTTCGGTCTCACTACAGCCCCCAGAGTGTTCACCAAATGCATGACAGTGGTCACGGCTCACCTGAGACATCTAGGATCCAAGGTGTTTCCATACCTAGACGATTGGCTCCTAACTGCTGCTACCAGGCATCAATTGACTCAGGCAACACAATACACTCTGACACTCTGCCATCAATTGGGCATTACAATCAATTTCAAAAAGTCTGCCTTATCGCCATCGCAGCATACCGTTTTTATAGGAGCAGAATTAGATACCTCATCTACTACTCTACGTCTCCCTGTAGAAAGAGTCTCTCTTCTCCGACAAAACATCAGCTTACTGGTGTCAAAGAACAGAGCTACAGCAGTAGAGGTATTGAAAGTACTAGGTTTGATGGCAGCAGCAATCCTGGCTATACCACTTGCAAGGATGCATATGCAAATTCTTTAACGACTCCTCTTCGCTCAGTGGTCTTACCAGAAACTACCGATGCACCACATGATTCTCATCATGGATTCTTGCAGGAGAGACCTTTGATGGTGGTTGACGTCTCTTCATGTCACAATCGGAAGACCCTCCCCCCCCCCCAGTAGCCACTGTGACCACAGACGCTTCCCTGATGGGAGGGGGGCATTTTCAGGGAAAGACTGCCCAAGGCACATGGATAGATCAAGAGTCACATCTGCACATCAGTGTTCTAGAGTTGAGAGTGGTACTTCTGGTGTTGCAGTACTTTCAGGACTCTCTTCCTCTGGGAACTATTGCAATTCAGACGGACAGCATGTCAGTAGTCTGGTACTTGAACAAACAAGGCGGAACCAAATCTTACCCCCTTTGTTGAGAAGCCCTCAGGGTCTGGCAATGAGTTGTGTCATCCCAGCGTTTTCTATTAACAATGCACATCCTGGGGAAATCCAACGTGATAGACAAGCTAAGCAGGGCAATATTTCATCCTCACAAGTGGTCTCTCAAACAACAGGTTGCGGAGTTGATTTTCCACAAATGGGGCCAGCCTTGCTGCAACCTTTTTGCCAGCCACATCAATTCAAAATGCAGAAGCTACTTTGCCCTAATACCACCTCCCGGTCATTCCCCGTGAGATGCACTTCTACATGATTGGCCCCCAGGTCTCCTTTATGCATTTCCACCCTTCCCATTAATACCCAGATTTTTACAGAAAGAGAAATCGCTGGGAAGGACTGTTATACTCATAGCCCCCTATTGGCCTCGACAGATTTGGTTTCCATTTCTCCACCATCATCTGTTGGAAGGTCCATGGATCCTGGACCCAGTTCCGGACCTTCTGATGCACCCGTCGGGGGACCTTCATCCTTCACTGCAGTCCCTGAAACTGACTGCTTGGCTAATCCACTTCCCCTAATTGCCAGGCTTCATTCAATTTCAGAAGATAGAAGACAAATTCTCTTGTCTTCTCACAAGCCATCTACCAGGAAATTATATGGCAGTAAATGGAAAAGGTTCTCAATTTGGGCCAACACGCAGAACATTGACCCTTTCCTAGCTCTGCTATCTTCTATTTTAGAATTTTTGACAAAAATGTTTAAGGAAGGAGCAGCAGCTGCTACAGTTCGAGTTCAGTTAGCTGCCATCTCAAATGTTCATCTTGGTTTTGGTGGCTCAAATGTTATGGGCCATAAATTATCTAAGACTTTTCTTAAAGGCGTTCTTCATATGAGACCTCCAATCAAAATTCCCTATTCTCCCTGGAATTTAAACCTTATGCTGTCTCAAATTATTCTTCCTCCTTTTGAACCAGCATCTTTTTGTGATCTCAAATTTTTATCCTGGAAAACAATATTTCTTGTGGCCATTACTTCTGCCCGCAGTGTGTCAGAACTTCAAGCATTATCTATCAGACCACCTTACATGATTTTCCATGCTGATAGAGTATCTCTCAGAACAAACCCCTCATTTTTACTTAAAGTCTGTTCTGAATCAAATATCAATCAGGTCATTGAGCTGCCAGTCTTTTTTCCCAACCACTCTAGCAAATTGGAATACATGCTGCACAAACTTGATGTTCACAGACAGCTCAGATTTTATCTTGACAGAACTAAGGATATTAGAAAATCAGATTAACTTTTTGTATCCATCTTGGAAGCAAGAAAAGGCAATCCAGTAGCTAAAACAACCTTATCTAAATGGTTATCCAATTGCATATCCTTTGTTTATGAAAATGTGAGCATACCATTAACACACAAACCTAAGGCTCATTCTACCAGAGCTGTGTCTACGTCTTCTGCTTTTCAAGCTAAATTGCCCCTTGACAATATTTGCGCTGAAGCCACTTGGTCTAAGCCTCATACCTTTATCATGCATTACAAAGTGGATAAGGCTTCAAGGGACAGATCTTCCTTTGGTTCTACGGTACTGAGGAACATACTCCCATGAGCCACCCAGGATTCAGGGTGCTAGGGACGCTACCCATCAGTGAGAATAAACAGCGAGATTTAACAGCTTCACATATGGAAGTTATGTAGTTACCATAACGTCCCATGTGAATTGTTTATCTCGCCTTTATTCTCACGTCCCTCCCTCCTTCCCCCTCCTGGCTGACTGTTGACTTAGAGGCTAGTACCATCCTGGTTATTCAATATTTCTTCTTCCCCTTTTGGAAGTGTTCTTGGTAGAAATACATAAAAGAGTATGTATATGTTTCTATGTGTGTGTGTATGTATATATATATATATATATATATATATATATATATATATATATATATATATATATATAAATACTGTTACTCGCAGCAAACAAGATCTGAGGTAAATCCAGCAGTGCATTGTGGGATAAGGGGCTTGGTCTCGAGCTACTGGCAAACCTTGAGCTTTGCTATCGGCCGTGTCGGAGCCGAGGATCGGCTCTGAACCCATCAGTGAGAATAAAGGTGAGATAACTCACATGGAACGTTATGGTAAGTATATAACTTCTATTTTTGTAGAGTGCTTGTGCTTGAAATGTATCCATGGTGTACACTGTTGAAAAAGAACATAAATGTACATGCACTATTGTAACTATTTAAATATATATTTTAACAATGGACACTGGAATACAGGAGGGTAACTTCTGAAAAATAGCTGAAATTAAATTACTTTATGGCAGCAAGGAGACAGAATGTCTAAAACTAGGGAGCTTTCAGTATTGTTTTGGAAGTTTTATTGTTTTCTGACTTCCAGCATTTGCCAAAGATCTGAGGAAAAGCCCTTGCCTATGTATTTTCACAGGTAGATGCTAAATGCTACCAGCTGCCATCAGTGGTTGTTTTGAGCCTGGGAACTCACAGTCAGATGATAAGCAATGATATAAAAGTTATCCCAGCAGTAATATTTGAGATATTAATTTGGGAAGTCTGTTAGTGAGAGACTGTATTCTGTCTTTGACCTGACAGCTAGGCAAGAACCATTCTCCACATCTGCCTTGCTCTGAAGTAAGTTAACTAGAGTATAGTAATTCTCTTGGATATAGTAAGGAATATAGCAAAGCTTAATTTAGATGTTTTTCTCTATTTATTTGAGACTGCCCTGCAATGTTATTTTAATATATTTCCTGTGATTTTTAACTCTGAGTTCACTGTAAATATATACTGAGCATTTTCTTGTTCTTTTAATATGTGGCTGATCTGTCTAGGGATAAGTTTTGGGAGTACTAGCATGTTTATCTGGTGACACTGTGTGAGCCACTCCTAATAGCCTTGCCCTTGGTCAAACTACTGTTTGTATTAATAGTAACATTACACAGTAAGATTCAACATCCTTTGCTAAGGGCATTTAAGTAGCTGATAAGGGGTTCTATTGGCAATGATAACTACACTGTAGTCTGGGCAGAAGGGGACTTAGCTAGTAAGTCGGTGCCAGCCTTTCACAGGTGTGTGTGTGTGTGTGTGTGTGTGTGTGTGTGTGTGTGTGTGTGTGTGTGTGTGTAATATCTCCAAGAGAGTGTGTCAGCTACTTGGGCAGGGACAAGAAGTACTGGTTGGACAGAGAGAGTATTGGAGGACTTGGCTTGGAAACCTGGCTAAGGACTCATCTCTATAGCTATGCCAGTGGGGAGTCTTACTAGGGATCTTAAGAAAGAGGGCAAAACCAGCCCTGGACTGACTGTGGTCTCTGTGTACTCTTAGGGGAAATTTCACTTGATGCAGAGAGCTGCATCTGGAAATACTGTGTGTGTACTTGTCATCCTCTCAGTGTATGTCCCCCACTGGTGCTAGTGGTGAAGATTGAGGCTCCTTGATTACTGGTCCAATGGTGGGGTGTCAAAATAAGTATGGGAAAAAAGTGTATACTTCTGCAACTTTGATTTTCATAATTTTGAATTGTCAGGCTCATATGTTAAAGTTTATTCTGACAAACTGTAGAAGTTTGAGGAATGTTTGTCTGCAGTTTCTTCTTCTGAAAAAGAATCTGCTTTAAATAATTTAGTTAATGCTATTGTAGAAGTTGCTACTCTTTGTTTAACAGTGTGTATATGTCTGATTTGATACATTTTCCAAGACTATGGCCACTGGTACTATTTTAAGGAGGCTTGCCTGGCTGCATTCTCAGAACCTCCCAAATGGGGTTAAACATGAGATTTTAAATGCTTGTTTGGACAGAGATTTAGTTTTTGGCCCCCACTGTTACAGAGGTGATCAGAAAGCATAATGAGAGGGGTAAGTTCATACAGACAGTCTCTAAAAATTTTCAGCCCTCATTTTCCATATCTTCTAAGGGATTCTCTAGTTTATCCAATTTTTGCAAATAAAAAAAATAATAAAATAAAGTCTCAACAAAATGCAGGTAAATGTGCATTTAAGAAGAAATGCTGATGGGGTTCCAAAAAAGAATTCTGGTACCTCCCAAAACCACGAACAGTCCAAGTCAGAATGACTATTTAGGGAACCTTGTCCCTCCTCCCACCCTGGCAGTTCCATTATCCTTCCAGAAAGTCTGAATCTTCACTTTTGTCTTTGGCAACAGATAGTTTCAAACAATTGTGTTTTGAAGATCATTCATCTAGGTTACAGATGGCAGTGGAAGGAAATTCCTCCTTTCCAGAGGGTAATCCCTCATCCACCAGACCAGACTCTTTTATTTCCTCCTGTCTTTCTTACATGTTGTCTCAAGGTCTGATAGAACCAGTTCCTCTTTCCCAGGTTGGAAAAGGTTTTTATTCAAGAATGTTTTTAGTGCCAAAGAAAGAAAATACATAATAAACAGTTCTGAATCTTCCTTTCCTAAACCTGTTTGTGATAGTGCCCAAATAAAAAAATGATGGTACGTCACAGTTAGTCATCTCAGTTCAAAGAGGTTTTCTGCCACAGGATTAAAAATAAATCTGTATCTAGAGCTATTTCTAAGGTTTTCCATTCAGACTTTGGTCACTGTGAGTGAATACTACAGGATGTTGGGTCTCGTGGCATCTGTGATTCTCATGATACCCCTGACAAGCCTCCACATGAAAAAGATACAGTGGTAGATGAAGAATCTTTGGTCCCAGCACCAACAGCCTTTGTCCTTTCAAATCCCACTGCTGGATTCAGAAGAAGTTGAACTGTAAATCTAAATTAGTAATATATGTAGCCACGTGCGCCCTCTGTTCAGCTTTCTACATAGGGAAAACTGAACGACAACTCAAAGAGAGGGTGTACGAGCATACATATGCTATACTTAATAGTAAGACAGAAAACGCACTATTTAAACACATTGCAGCTAATCCAGGCCATAATTTTAGATTTACTGCATTTGACCAAATTTATACTGACATCAGAGGAGGTACACATAATTTATTATTAGAAGAAAGAGAATTGATATGGCAGTGGAGAACAAATGCATTTGTAAAACCAGGTCTAAATGAACACTGCAATATTAGTTGCATTTTAAAACTGAAGAGTCTAGACAAGTAACCAAAATATATATATGTACTCACATTGCACAACACAATATATGATACACAATTTATATATACAAATTAAGTTTTTTTGTAACATCTAATTAACCAACATAGTACATAATTCTATATATTATATACTATATACTATATACTATTAACTATACTTATAATTTGTAGTATAAAATAATATAATAGATTTAGTCCTTAGTTTTCTAACAAAAAACTTTTTAACAAAAATTTTTAAAAAAAATGTGTTAGGTGTACAAAATTCAAGTATCTTTATGTGTAAGTTCATCTACGTACACGAACACAGACAAGTACATGTACACGATTACATGCACAACAATGTTGATGGTATTAGAGTAAAAACATATGTTTGTGAGACTTTATACTGTAACAAACATGACATGTTTAAATTATAGATAATGGAATTTCTAAAACCTTGATAAAAAGACTGTACTAATTCTTATTCATTGTTTATGACACAACTAACAGTCATACATGTGTAATCCTTGAACATATTTATTGCTCAAGCCCAGAGGGAAATATATTATATATTATATTATATTTTATTTTACCGTATTCTATTTTACTTTATTCAATTTATTATATAATAATGCTTCCCAAATGAATAACACAATAGTATGACTATAATGCAACATAAAAAGATCAGTACCACACACTATAATGTATGTGATACATAAGAAGGTTTAGCTGGGTTTGTTTCTACTTTGTCAATAGTCCTCTATCACTTGTAATTTTACATTGGGCATATTGTATTTTAAGTGCAGAACATCAGTGCTCTTATAGCTTTAAATCTTGATTTTAACAAAGACAAATTGATTAATTGAACACATTATATAAGGTCTAATTAACTAATTTTAAGTAGTCTGAAGAAGTTACTCTGACTGGGAGTAACGAAAAGCGCTTAACTGTATTATTAAACAGAATTTCCTACATTGCTTCCAGTGGACGTTTGTTCGTAGTTATTTTGGATCAGCAGTTTGTTTTCTACAACACAGTTTGCCACTGCTGGAGTTTGTCAGAAGGAAAATCACTTGGTGGAGACAGCAAATATCCTTAAATTCTGGTCTTATCTTCTCCCTCCCTGTTCCAAAGTAGTCAGTCACCACAGATACCTCATACTTTGCTTGGAAAGTAGTTTCAGGAGGGGTGAAAATGCAGGGTGTGTGGAACATCAAGGACAGCTACAAACACATAAATTTAAGAGATGCTTGCCCTGATCAAGGCATTCAAATCTCTGAATCATCTTTGGTCCTGGGACCTCATCAATTCATTGCAGAGAATACCACTGTTATGTGGTACATCAACAAACAAGGGGGGAACCAAGTCATACTCCCTTTACAGGTTAGCAATGTTAGCTTGGGGTGTAGCTTCACTCTACAAGTGTCCTACATTTCATTAGAACAACTTTTTCTGGTAGACAAGCTGAGAAGGACAAGGGCAGGCTCTCATAAATGGAAACTAGATCAGGTGGTCTTCTAAGATTTGCACCATCTGTGGGGAGTTCCTCATGTAGACTTATTTGCCTCCTGTCTGAATAATTAGTTGGCAAGATTCTGGTCCAGTCACTATGCAAGAAGGCCTGGATGGCAGATACCATTTTCTTTTCCTTGGCCGGGAATGTTTCTGTGTGGATTTCCACTATATCCACTGATATCCAGCGTACTTCTGAAGATTCAGAAGGAATCCCCCTTGATCATTGTCGTGACTCCCTTCTGGCCCTGGCAACAGTGGTTCTCCCTTCTTTTAGAAATGGCCAGGGGCAATTACTACAAGCTTCCTCACACAATGGATTGCCTCACAAACGATCGGGGTGTTTCATAAACCTCAACCCAATCAACTTCAAGTGACTGCCTTGAGGATAAAGTCTTAATTCCCTTTAGGCACCTGTTTACTGAAGGTGTGCAGGAGGTACTAATGGAGGTGAGAAAGCCTGCTAATAGAACATTATATATTATCAAAAGGAAAAAGTTTTCTAGTTGGTGCCATCAACATAACCAGCACCCATTCAGGGCTAGTTATTCTCTGGTTTTACAATGTTTGTGTAAGTTATTATACTATGTCCTTTCTTACTCCTCCATTAATGTTTATTTGTCAACCATTTCAGCACATCTGCCAGTGGAGTCTCTCGTTTCAATGCATTCTCATATCAAAATATTTTTAACAGTGGTTTTATAAGAGGCCACCAAGAAAACCTGCAACCTCTCCTTGGGATCTTAATCTAACACTTGCACCATTTGAACCAGTTAACCTGGCTGACTTGAGATTCTTAACATGGGAAACAGATTTACTGATTGCTCTGACAACTGTAAGATGTTTATCCAAGTTGCAAGCTCTTGGATGTCCACAGACAGCTCATGTACTATTTTGAGAGAACTAAATCTTTCAGATCTTCAGATCAATTATTAATTTCTGGTGAAGGTAAGAAGAAAGGACAACCTTTTTCCAAATGGTTGTCTGCGACAATTACCTTTTGGTATATTCACCACAACAAAGCCATTCCAGGGAGTGGCAATCCCCTGTATACCAGGGCTGTAGCTTTATCTCTGGCTTTTTTGCAAAGGGTTTAATTCCTGAAGTTTTCTAGAAATAGAAACTTGGTCCTTTGTATATACTTTTACAAAGCACTGTAAGCTTGATTCTTTCTGTAGGTCTAGATCATGCTATGCTAAGACCATTGTCCAGGGACTCCTGGATTCTTCTCCTTCCACCTCCCAAATGTAGTAAGCTAGGGTTTTTTTAACTATGTAGCTTAGGCTACTGCAGCAGTGATCAATATGATGAACATTATACAGCTGTGTAAGTAAGCTTACCATAACAATAGACATTCAAATAGTCACTCCATCCCTCCCTCCATCCCCTATGGTTTTTAGTGTGATGGTGGTGCAGTGGTAGCGTTGTTGCCTCACAGCAAAAGGTCCTCCCATTCGATTCTTGGCTGGAGTGCCTTCTGTGTGGAGTCTGCATGTCCTCCCCGCGGTCGAGTGGCGTTCGGAAGACATGCGTAAATGGGCGTGACTTTGTTGAAGGTTGGGCTTCAGGCTGGCACCTTGGCACTATAAAAATCTGCTGCCAATCATTAGTGGACTGGAGTTCCGCTGTGGTGACCCCTAACCGGGAAAAGCCAAAAGAAGAAGAAGAAGATTTATGCCAGGGTTATTATTCCTAATACTGTCATTTCAGGGCTGCGACTCCCTCTCTCTAATAGCATGAAAGCTGTGAAGAGCTTGATGCCCAAACCTGTCTTTTTAGTCAGCTCAGCTCAAGCATACTTTCTTTTGTGTGGAAGGTGCCCTAAAGCTTTGGAAGCTGCCCGGTTGTTATATTTTTGGCAGGATATAACCCATATAGCTATGGCTACTGCATCAGTGATCATTCTGACATCTACTTTTATGTTAAGTTTATTACAAAGTACTTTTTTACAGCAGTTTTTAATATTTATCATTTCCCCTCTTCAATCCTTGAGCCTTCCTTCCTTTCCTTCTCCAGTTTTTTTTTATTTTTGATCTGGCAGTGCAGACGTTTAAAGTTATGAGATTTTAATGAGATGCTTGTAATCTAGAGTTTGATTCCCTCATCCTCCATTTGACTACTGATTGAGTGAGCAAGTCCATTAACCAGGCAGTGTTCTGGGACAATTAAAGAATTGGGCTAGGCTCTTTAGTGGTCTGCTTGACCTCATGCCTAGTAACTCCTTTAAACCTATGTTAACCATGTAAGCCCACCACAAATAAGTGTTCCTTTTTAGGGACAACTCATTTGCACTACTTGGTAAAGCACCTTACTTAGAGTCACACAGTAGGCAAATGAAGGCTAAAGGAATCAAACTCAGGACTGTAGGAAGCAGACGGCCTGTTAATACTTTAGAATCCTAATCTTCTGTGTATACTGCAAGATTCATCATGCATACTGGTTTTCCATTGTCTTCTAAGCTGTGATGATCATGCTGAACTAATGAACATATAAGGAAATTAATAAAAATATAGTTTTTGCCTCTTTAGTCAGTTTGTCAGTTCATTTTGCCCTTATGCAGATGCCCCTCCCCTTTTATTCCTGTTTTCCTACACCCATCTCACTATGTTAAATAATTCTGTGATTCTGTAGTCAGATTGATGATGTTGGATGATCATTCTAACTTCAAACAATCCTCTTTATAAAGCAGAATTTCCTAATATTTGATTTTAGCCTTCCACTTTTACTGCTTTTCCTGCCCTCTGTGACATACTGTGTCCTTCCTCTCCACTGTTTTACCAGCCACTACTCATTTTAGCTCCTGTGGGTCCAAATCATGGGATCACAGTCACAGATTCTGCTTATATATCAGTTCTTCATTCTAAGAGTGTTTGGCATTATTATTCAATGAAGCTAACAATGACAGTCACTGTATTAGAGATTAGGAGTTTAAGAGACTACATAATTCATATAACCTTGCTTCAGTGAGGATTGTAGAGTCTGACTTTGTGCCTGTCGCTTGCCAGTAATATGAAGCTATGCAGTATTTGCCAGAGAATACTGCATGGAAATTTCCTTTTCTCTGAGGTACAGCAACCTGTGAGTTAGCTAAATTAGTAAAGAGGGGTACAGGGAGGTGCTATATACGCGATGTGCATGGATTTGCTGTACCCTATGAACACAGCTTTCTATTTCCATTGTGTACTATAACTTTGATCCAGTGCAGAACTGAAAATGCTTTTGTTGGGTCCAGTGTTAACCCAGGCAGGATGTCTCAGATCTTGGACAACACTGACTAGCAATATATTAACTGTCCTGGTGGAGATGACTATTCTGTTTTCCTCCTGAAGAACAACCAGATATTTGAGTATTTAGAACATATTGTTGGAGACACACACAAACATATATATATATATATATATTTTTTTTTTTGTCTGATATTTGATGATCTGCTACTATCAGTCTTTGAAAAAATACACTGTTATTGTGAGCTATATATTTTTGGAATGGGTTGTGGTGCAGTGAAGTTTGCTGCTCTACCCAGCCAAGGTTTGATTCTAGACTCATGTTACTCCATTTATGTAATCTGCATATTATGTATTATTTCTTTATTTACTGTTTGTTCACCAGGTAATTGGACTTGTCATTGACCCTTTTCAGGCACAACATGAGCTCAAAGAGCAGAAAATACATCATGGTCTTTCAAATTGGCAGTACTATATACAAAATGAGTACATAGCAAAATTCAGAACATAATGGTAAGATTGCATGCAGATAGGGTACGTTTAAAAGATTCAGTCAGAGCCTATTGAGAAAACAGTGTATACAGATGCAAGCTAAGATATGCATAAAATGCAGTGCAGTCATACATAAACTCCTACATGCCTGTGAAATATTTGCATGTAAGATGCCACATTAAGAGACTGAGAAAAGTTTATTGAAGATAATCTATTATTCATGATCTGGAATGATAAGTTACCTAACCATTGTCATTGTAGCAGATGCAAGTAGATTACATGCTCAAGTGCATCTTTGAAGCTTTTAATAGTTTCTAGATTTATGATTCCTTTAGATAGGTGGTTCAAGGCAGCATGTCCTAGTTTCAAAAAGGTTCTCTCTCCCCTACAGCACATTTAAAAGGAAGGTGTTCTAGAGAGAAACTGTTGTCTTGTGTACTCCTGAGTTCATAAGTATTGTCTTGTAAAGGTAGCCCTGCTCTTGAAATGGAGGCAATGACTGTATTTTAGCACCTTGCAAATTAAAGTACTTTGAAGAAAATTGGCTCTTTTAGCAAATGGGAAGGGGGTCTGCTAATAGAATGAACCTGTAGATTTTATTCTCAGTAGTCTGTACTCTGATGAATATTTTGGATTGAATGAATAATTTGAAAAGGAAGGCCATATTCAGGTTTGGATATTAAAATATTTTTAGCAATGATTGTGCGAGCAGTGGATGAAAGGAGGTGACTGATTTTGTAACATTGTTTTAATTGAGCAAGGACTTTATTAGCTATGAAATATGTGTGTGTGTGTGTGTGTGTGTGTGTGTGTGTGTGTGTGTGTGTGTGTGTGTGTGTGTGTGTGTGTGTGTGTGTGTGTGGGGTAAAGGATAGGATAGGGTCAAGTATTAGGCCTAGGTACCTCTGTTCAGTAACATTGCAGATTATGTTCCCATTAAGATCTGCTGAGAGGATAATAGTAGATAATTTCTTGGCTGAGGCAAAGACCAGCACATTGTTTTTTTTGGGGGGGGGGTTAATTAGTAGTTTGTTAGTAGTATTCCCACCAGGTGCATAACCAAGTGAAATTGTCCTGTAACTTGGTTTGCAAGTCCGAGAGGGTAGTACTGGATTGCAGGTGCATACAATATTAACTTAAGACTTGGCAATTCTAGGGGGGAGATTATTAACAAAGAGAAAGAAGAAAAGAGAAGAGGACCTAGCAGAGACTCTCACAATACACATATTAAGTTTACGAGCAGTAGAAGATGAAACACTGCTTTGGGCTTGGAAAGTTCTGTCTTTAGGATAACTGCAAAACCTGCAAATAGTGTTATTTCCAAAGTTGAGTTTTTTTGAGTTTGTTGAGTAGAAGGATATGGTTGACCATTTCGGAAATCCTTGTCATGTCAGCAAAGAGACCTGCAGTAATACGTTCCTCATTCAGAGTGTAATAAATGGTTTCAGTGGTCACTACCAGGGCAGTAAATGTACTAGAGGCATTGCAAAAGTCATGCTATTCATCACATAACAAGCCATAACTATTAAAGTGCTTATGTAGTTGCTTGTATAAACGTTTTTCAAATAATTTGGTAATAGGGCACAGGGTAGAAATAGTTCTGTAATCCTTCAGCCCATTAGGAGAAGTAACTTTAGGAAGAGGGAGCATAACTGTGTGCTTGAATGCTAGTAACATAGTGTCTGAGATGAGAGAGAGAGAGGTTAAAGATATGAGTAAGGGGTTTAGCAAGTTTTTTTAGCTGCATGTCTTAGGAAGGTGGGATGAATACATTGTCATCATGTCCTTGCTGTTTTTTTTTTTTATACATTAGTTTCTTCCCTCCCCACAAAAATGTACAGTGTAATTGGACTGGATACTGCAATTTGACCCTAGATTTCTGTGCATGTCTGACTGAATTTTGATATGCCTTTGTGTATCTTTGTGAATCCTGGCTTGGAATGGACAAACATCCATTGCAGGGTTTATCTTGCCTTGCACCCATTTTTTTTTTGGGGGGGGTAGGATAGGCTGCAGTTCAGTATCCCTGAAGTGGATTAAGCATTTTCCAAAAATGGGTGATATAACTGTGCATTTCCTGAAAATGATAAAAGTTTTTCCCCCCATGGTATTACTAGAGAGGTCAACACTTAAAATACCAAACTGTTAAAAATGATCAAAATAGCAAAGTAACTTGTCCCCAAATTACATTCACTTAGGAGTTAATTTTCTAGTGAAGAGAAGTATGTGGAAAATTCAGTTTCTTTGTTTTTATTTGTTTTTTTTTTTTTTTTTGAACAAAAAACGTATTTATTAAATTATCACTTATGACATAGGCAATCATGCATGTATATAAATGAAAGCAAACCATAATGACATATGTTCATTTGTAAACTTTGTACATCACGGGCCAGATTCATTATGCTTGAGTAGTCTGTTCACTCAGAACAAAGTATACTTAGTGTAGGCAGTAATGGATCCCAGGGATAATCTTCTATACAGTCATTGTCAGTCAAACATTACATAGCTCATTCAATCCTTGCATTCCCTTAAACCTCATTCCTTCTCCAAAATATCATTCTGCATGTATTGTTCCCACAATTCCCATTTTTTCTATGTAATTTGCATCTACACTTTTCTAAAGATCCCACATCCAGTTCTTTTATCTCTGTTACTATATTCAGAACTTCTGATATGGTTAGTTTAGAATCCATTTTCTAGTAATTGTTTTTTTTTGGCAGCCACCAGAATTAAACTCACCAAGATCTTACTATATCTAGACAATTCACAGTGGGGAAATTCTGTTTCTTGAGTGGTGATTGGGTTTATTCCTGTTGAATAAATTCATTTTGGTTCTCTTACTGATGCATTCTTTATCTGCATTTATTACTTTGAATATGATGTTAGTCAGGATATTTGTATTGGTACTCCAATTTGTACATCAAAGTACACTGCCCTGGGAAATGTGGCCCTCTGAAAGTGTAGTGCTCCCCCACCTAGCCAGGCAGTACATGTTTCTGGTCAGCATACCTTTTTATCAATACTTATCAGTTCATCCTGTAGTTAAGATGAAAAAAAAAAAGCATGCAGTTAATGGGAGGGATCTGAATGAACCGTTTCAGCTATGATCACTCAGTCATAAATAAACAAAGTCTCAAATTCAAATGCTGTGTAACATTTGATGTTACTCGCTATGACTTTGATGACTTTGATTGCAAGTGTTGAGTATTGTAATTGATATTTTTATATATAAATAAAGATATTTCTCCAGTTGCAGTAAAATATCATTTTAATCTGTCTTTCTGAGATGCTTGTTACTGTAGTAGCAAATGAAAAAAGAATTGCTCTAGAACATCTGTATTAATAGTTTACTCTGAGCACTTTCATGTTTTTGGAATGGCTGTTTCAGTGGTGTGCAACCCAGTTTTATTTTATTAAAAGCTGATTCTTCTTTAAATTGTGTCCATCCATCTGCTCATTCATCAATCTATTCTTCCATTTTAAATACCTGACTGATTTAGATCAGAACTGTGAATAACTGATGTCCAAACAAATATAAGGCAAGAACCAATCCTGGATAGGGCAATAGTCCACAGTAGGATACAGATAATTTTTGAGCACTGCCAATTCACATAGCCTTATACCTTTGAGATGTGGGAGGAAACCTGAATACCTGGTAAAAACTTGCATGGTTATAGGGTGGGAGTGCTGATGTTGTACAGGGAGCACCCAAGCTTGGGTCTGAAACTGAACACCAAGCACTGAAAGGCAACAACACAGATCACGGTGCTATTGTGCAGTAGCTGTATAATTCCCTGTGTTTAATTTATTTGTTGACACTCTGTTTTAAGAATGTTTAAGTCTCTTTATTAGAAGACCACATTAATTGTTTTATTATTTGCTTAATTAGGCAGAACTTGATGCTACTATGTCTACCCTGCGTGACAAACAAAAAAGACTGAAAGAAGTGGAAGACCAGATTCAGCAACTTCAAGATCAGTATGAAACAAGTGTCACTGAAAAGGAAAGCCTCGGTAAGGAAATATTCTGAAGCTGCATCATTAGTACTGCTGAGAGATTTATTTTTTATTTATTAAGAGTTTGTTTTAAAAGGACCTATTTCAGCCACTTTCCAAACAAATGTAATTGACAACTAAAGCATACAAATTCACTAAGTATAGTTACAGAATAAGCTACGCATTAGATTGAAGAACAAAGTAAAGCAATCAAGATAGCGTAGCACAAAACACATTGAAACAGATGCAATGTCCCACATTACCAAAAAACAAAAAGCAACAAGACAAAAACAAAATATTAGAGGATGCATGAAGAAGAAACAGTACAAATGAAGAGTGACCATTATTGTAAAACTGTGACTAAATGAAAACACCATCTTTGGATATTATTCACAGTGACACCATGTAAGGTTAAAGAATCAAGAAAAATGATTTTATTCATGAACATTGTTCCACAAGAAGTAGGGCTGGTACACAGTACAAATACCTATAATAATCTGTAAACAGGCTTAACCTTGTTGTGTAGCCACAATGCTCTATGTGTGGAGCAATAATGTAGAATGACAACCACCAGGATCATATGCAATTCAGAGGCACTTCACCAACTCTGTGTTTAGTACCTACTACATAAGTTAAGGAACCAGATGGTGTAGTGCACTTGACCATGCTGAGCTCTCTTACCTGCTGAAATGTTGATCAGCATACAGAGTTGAGCAACAACATCAGCAAATAAGGGGAAAAAAACATCCACAGCTGAAAACTCCTAAAAGCAGCAGAGATTCCTGTGCATGTAGACATGTTACAACAACCACACTTTAATCCAAACTTTATCAAAATAAATGAGCTACTAATGACTAACCAACAAAATAAATAAATAAAACATCTGTTTATTCCTTATATATACTGTAGGCATGCTCAGCAACAAATCTTCCAAAGACTGACAGATCAGAAACCTTTTTGCACTTAAGTGCCATCTGGTGCTAATTGACAACACAGAAACACCTACCCTCAGTCAGTGGAAAAGGTATATTAGCAATCTCAGCCACTAATGATAATGTGCTTAAAACCTTGAAAAAAAATTTCCCACCTTCATATTAGATTTTCCCAATTTATATCCACATTCAAACCACGTGGTATCAACGTTTTATTTATTTTTTTGGAATAAACATAACTATTGTTTTAACAGAAATGTATCTATGTCCTTACTTCACCTCTTGCCAGTATTAGAATAGCTTTCTCTTAATTGTATTTTTATCCTGATCTTAGACAGGCTACATCATAATAGAGGAGTCCAAATAAATTCTTAGCACCTTAAATGAAATGACTATCTCAGCTTTCCTCCTCAATAAAGATGACTAATTCACTGTCAGGGGAAACCTGTTTGAGGTTAATGGGGTCCCTCTGAGCAAGGCTCAGCTGTGCTCCATCTGATTATTAATTGTTTACTTTGTAACCAGTCTAAAAGACTGTCTAGGCCCATTTATAGATCAGTTTTAATGAGCAGTTGTAAAGTACAGAACCTAAAAATAAGTGGGCCATCTGCTTACAGAATACAGTGCTAAGGCTCTGAGGTTAGTCAAAACTGAAAAAGCAGGAACTCAGAATAGAGTCTTAGAGCACCCCAGATTAAATATTAACCATTAAAGAAAGAGTTAATCCCATTTGGATTGAGTGTTCCTTTTAATATTTAGGGTTAGGTGCTTTTCCAAAAAGTAAAAAAATAACTAAGGAAAAGGCCCCAAATTAGGGATACATTTTAAATGTTGTCACTATTGTCTTAGAAAGTCTCAAAACGATTTCCAGTTTTAGGAGGAATGGAACAAAACTTTGAGAAACATTGGGGGTGTCCCTACAAAATAGGGACAATTGAGAATTAGTTTTTAAATCAGCTAATGTACTAACACCAACAAACTTCACAGAGTTGAGAAATTCCTTATGTTGTCTTTTCGGCTTTTCCCAGTCCGCGAATGATTGGCAGTAGGTTTTTATGGTGCCGAGTTGCCAGCCCGACGTCCAACCTTCAACGAAGGCACACCCATTTACGCATGTCTTTCAAATGCCACTCAACCATTGGGAGGACATGCAGACTCCACACAGAAGGCACTCCAGCTGAGAATCGAACAGGAGAACCTCTTGCTGTGAGGCAACAATGCTACTGCTGCACCACCGTGGTTTTATAGTTAACTAAATTAAAGGCTTTGGTAGTTGATATAAAATGCATATTGGTGCAATTTTAAAGGTGAAGGCAGACTGGAGGCATGATAGGCATGTAGGTCTTCTACATCAGAAAACACTTGGCATTCCAAGTAAGCCAGGTGATTTTTCCTGCAGACTCTGTTTTTGTGCATTCTTTGCTTGTCTGACAGAATTTTTCTTATATCTTTAGAAGTTTGGTTTGGAAAAAAAATAAGACTGAGCGTGTTAGGGTTTAGCCGCATCACTATGAAAGAGCCCTCATGTCTCTGTGAGTTTGCTGTATTTAAATGCAATTCAGTGCCCTTTGAAGAATAATTAATCTATGAAAAAACAAGTTCTTATTGTCTTTTGGTTTGTGCAGAAGCTTTATTCAGGATTAATAATCTCTGTTCTTCATCCATTAGCTTTCTGGTGCACATGAACTCACAACATATCTCTTCTACTAATTTCTGATTAGTATTTTTTTCTTCCTTAGTGAAGCTTTGGGTATTTATTTCCTTTTTCCTTACTGTCACAATGTAATTATAACATATGCATTTCTAAGTTACCAAACAGATGTTAGCAGTTTAACTTTTTTAGTCTTTCTGTAGATATTTTTGTAAGTTCCTTTCTGTATTTTAGTCCTTATTTCTTAGTATTTCAATTGTAGGAGCTAAATAGTGATTCTACAAAATTCAGCCATCCTCGTGTAGTTTAGTTATTGCTAAGGAGATGAAATGTATAAGGCTGAGTTATAAAATCATACAGTATTAATGAGTTTCCCCTAATGACCTTAGGCCTGCTTTGTTTTTGTACCCACAGACATGTCCAGGAGTCTAATCCTAATTATATAAGTTATTATGGGAAGTGTGTTGAATAAAAGGTCACAGTTAGAAGTAGTTTATCATTTAAATAAGGTATTGACATTTGAACAGTTACTACAATCAGTCATTAAATCGGGTTTTGCTTTTGGGAGCTATAATGGTTGAGCAACATAATTTCCATCTAATCAGGACCTTTTAATGATTCAAACAAAATCACATTTAATATAATAACATTTACAGTACTTAACACTACTGATCAAACTGTTTAAGAAACTAAAAAGAAGGGAAAATTGCAGCCTTGCAGTCTTTATAAATGTTTTTGTACAGACTCAGAAAAAATGAAATGCCTTAAGGTTAATCTTTCTTATTTATCCAGTTTCACTTCTGCATTTCCAAAGCTAACATAATAAAAGGACAGCCATTAAAGTGTATGTGTGTGTGTGTGTGTGTGTGTGTGTGTGTGTGTGTGTGTGTGTGTGTGTGTGTGTGTGTGTGTGTGTGATTTTTATAGAATCTTTTCTTTTGCCTTTCTAAAACTAATGTAACTAAGGCTCACACATTAAGATTTGTGGATGTACTTGCTTGTGCACACGTGTGTGTGTGATTTGTATACAAACTTTTATTTTGCCTTTCCAAAACTAATGTAATGAAGGCTCACACATTAAGATGGGTGGATGTACTTGCTTGTGCACACGTGTGTGTGTGTTGAGGAGAACTATTGTTCTGATGATAGTAAGATTGTATCAAAAACATTCTCAACACTGAATGTTTCATTGACTGCAAAACTGTCTCAAAATGCAGCATATAGTTGCCTTTACCAACAGAGGAAGACATTCTGCTTCTGACAAAAAAAAAAAAAACACAGCCTACGTAAATGATGTACATTAAAGCTAATTATACCAGTTATAGGACATCTGTTCAAACAAAAACTCCTCTCATTATCTGAAAAGAACAATTGTCTCAATAACTGCAATTTTAAAAATGTGTGTGTGTGTGTGTGTGTGTGTGTGTGTGTGTGTGTGTGTGTGTGTGTGTGTGTGTGTGTGTGTGTGTGTGTGTGTGTGGGTGTGTGTGTGCACGTGTGTTATATATAATATATATTTCACACAATGTGAAATACAGTAAACCTCCAGAAAAGAAACAGCTAAATACATACTGTACACACAAACATACACACTCGCACGCGCGCGCGCACACACACACACACACACATATATATATATATATATATATATATATATATATATAATTTATTTATTTATTTAACATTTGTTAACCGGGAAAGTCCGACTTGGAACAAAGCCAATTTTCAGCGGAGGCCCGGGGAGAAATGCTCCAGATGCATGTCTTTGTATATATACATGTACACACACACACACACACACACACACACACACACACACACACACACACACACACACACACATGTATAGTTTTTTAACACCTTTATTAAAATATCACTTGACATAAGCACACATACATTGGCAAATAAAAAAAATTACTTAAATCGTTCAATTTCTGCCTTCCCTTAAACCTCATGCCTCCTCCTGAATATTATTCTGCATATGTTGTTCCCACAAACATTTCAATATAGAGGGGGATGGAATGACATTCATATCAGTCTGTGCCTTCAAAAATGCCCTCATCATCCATTCCCAATCTATATCAGAGATACTCCTGAAAGATCTGAAAGTCTGTAAAGAAGAGGCTAAAGTCATTCTGGGGATGAAAGATGGTAGTTTCTTTTCTGAAATGTAGTTTATGAGACTTGTCATGGAAAATAATCAGTTTCGAGTCCCGAATGTGGTGGAGGTGACAGTAGCTGTGGAGAAGAATGAGGAGTAAAATCCAATCTTTGTGCTTTCTAATCTGAAGAAAGGCCAGTATCATATGTAAATATTTTTCTTTAGCTGTTCCTTATCTGGAGGTTTATTGTATTTCACATTGTGCGTGCAGAAGGTCTACCAATATCCCTCATTAAATAAATGTGATATGTAAGATATATATATATATATATATATATATATACGTATATATATATATATATATATATATATATATATATATATATATATATATATATATATATATATATGTGTGTATGTGTGTGTGTGTGTGTGTGCATGCGTGCGTTCTTTTGTGTATATAGATAGCAGTTTAGTAGTAGAACATGCACAGATGTACTGGGTTTAATTAGTACTGTCATTTCTTATACTTGTAGTGTACTTATTCTAGTAACAGTTTCTTGTGTACTGTTATAGTTTGTTTACTTGTTGTTTACTATTACAAAGAACAAACTTGACAAGCCCATAAAGAGCTTCAGGAAATCTGCTGTTTGTGGCCATAAACAGGATGTCTGTAATCTCCGAGTGGTGTACTGATTGTTTAGTTTGTAAAACTTCAGGCCATGTACCTAGGCTGATAGAAAAAAAAATATCCTTTAAGCCTTATTTCCTCTTGAGTTCTTTCTCTACAGAAAACTCATGAATGAGAAAGAAAACGTAAGAGAGAAAACAGTAGCTCAGAATCCAAGAAAAGGAAGGCATATGATACTGGCCTTTCTTCAGATTAGAAAGCACAAAGATTGGATTTTACTCCTCATTCTTCTCCACAGCTAGTGTCACCTCCACCACATTCAGGACTCGTAACTGATTATTTTCCATGACCTGTCTCATAAACTACATTTCAGAAAAGAAACTACCATCTTTCATCCCCAGAATGCCTTTAGCCTCTTCTTTACAGACTTTCAGATCTTTCAGGAGTATCTCCGATATAGATTGGGAATGGATGATGAGGGCATTTTTGAAGGCACAGACTGATATGAATGTTATTCCATCCCCCTCTATATTGATGGCAGATCTTCTGCCAAGCTTGCTTCTTCCCCAGTCCATGTCTAAACATCATTGCTTTTGGAGCCAAGGCATCATCTGAAAGCCATGTGTCCAGGAATGACTGGTACTTCAGTGCTGGTCATTTTGCATCTCATTCGGTCAATAGCAAGACAATCAACACTGTCTGAATCTTGGAGCTGACAGTTCAGTGCTGGGTATTTAGCATTATCATCGGACCAAACAATTTTTTTACTTTTCAATGTCAGAGTCTTTGACTTTTGAAGCATCGGCATTGATCTTTTAATATTGGGGTTTCCTTTCCTTTCCTGGAGTTGTTTATGTCCACTTTGGTGGGACTAGACACACTGACTGGTCAGGACAGAGCTGGGGTTGACTGACAATGTTATGGAGAGAATGACTGCCTCCTCCTCTAGAGAGCACCTTGGATTCAGTTTTCTGCTCCTGACACCCTTTTATGTGTACAACAGCTTGTTCATCAAATGTCCTAGGTCAGAACAAAACACATAGACACATATAGCCTATACAGGCTCCTTCACAGTCTTCTGAGGAGTTGGATTCTCCCTCTTGATGTCCCCAGAAAGAAGATATGCTAGAGTACAGCAGAGACTCCTGTAATGAGTCTGTCACATCTGACACAGACTTGGACTATTAAGAGGGTTCCCCTAATCCTCTCCAGAGGACATCACATTTGGCAATATCCTCCATTTGATGAGACAGTGGGGATCATGACCTACAGACCCATCCTGTCAGTTTAAGGAGGTGTTGTTTGACTCCTATCATTCTACACTCTTTACCTCTTGGTTAGTTCATCCTGATGACTGTCTGCTAGCTTAGACCACCAGAACAGCATGGCAGAAACCTGATTCCCCAAAGACATCTACATGAACCCCTACACAATTCTCCACCCATCAACGGATACACAGCACTAGTCCAAGGGACCTCTAGTAAATTCTTTAATTGTAGCAGCAGCCTGTAATTGAAAGCTGTCTGGTGATGTAGCTGCTGTCCATCCACCCAAAATGGAGTCTAGGGTAATGGCTAGAATAGGGAAGTGAACATCTGCTTTGGATATGTTTAGAGAGTATTGATATATGCCGTACACATGAACCACTTCCAAAAGAGATTTAATGGAAGCCACTCACATGAGAGTCTAGAAAGCAGTTAGAGAATCCAATTGGAATGATGCTGAACATTGCCTCCCTCTCCATGTGTCTCGTACATAAAGCTGCTGATGGAACATCACAAGTGGTGGACACAGGTATTACTCTGAAATGGCATGAATGGATCCTGATTTGTGACTTTGCAGATATGTTTAATGTGTCTTTCAGGAATGCCCCTTATGGAAGAATCTCCTTCTTTAGTCCTTCCATTAAAGAAAAATTATTGATGTGTGAGCAGGAAGGGCAGACACTGTCTACCACAGGTGTCAAATTTGAGACCCATCAAAGATCCTACAGTATGAATCTGAAGGGCTCCAAATTCTTATAATTCAGGAAATACTGGTATCAACCCTTTGACTCCACCTTAGATAGGAGCAACCATGGCAGAGAAAGTCCCTTTAATGGACCTTGGCCTAGGAGTCAAGATGGTTTCCAGAATCACAGATTTCAGGTGCTGTTTTTATGTTAGTACTAACACCCCATAAGACTTTCCCGGCTACTCTCCTCTGAAGGCAGTCAAGGTTGGTTATCTCTTCACTCCACTGTGTGATGGCTAACATGCAAGATTCTTGAGTTAGAAGGATAATATTCAGAGGCTATAGTGTACTATTTCTAATCCACCACCCCACCTAATCTCAGCCACCCCAAATGTTCTACTCCACCACTGAAAAGCAGCCAAGGGAGAAATTATTTTTCTCTCTTAGAAAAAAGAGCCGTCCAAAAGGTCCCACCAAACCACAGAGGGCCCAGAATTTATTTAAGATTTTTTTCTTGGTACCAAATATGATAATGGGCCCTCATACCCCTTCTAGATCTCAGTGGTCCAAACCTTCACATGAAAAAGACCCCTTTCAGAATGGTCACAGTGCAGGTCATTTTGCCCTGCCTGAAAGCAAATGTTTTGGACATGCTCAGTAGATCTCCAGGATACTTACTTCCACATTAAGATAGCGAAGACATCCAGGTAATTTTATCACTTCTGGCTAGGAGTAAATCATTTACATTTCAAATACTTGCCCTTTGGTTTCATAGGTTCATAGGTTCATAGGTTTATACTAGGCTATCTGCCCTAAGGCATTTATAAGCCTAGCCCAAATGTTTGTGGCTTACGCCACCCCTTATATGAAAAAATACTGTGCCCATTAGTTTGTTGTGCCTCTGTCCAGCAGTGACACAGAGATGATTCCCGGGGTAAACCTACGATCTCCCATCCACAGGTCAAGATTTCTCTTGAACAGAGCCAGCGAGGTGCTCTGCCTCACATGGACCGGGATTTTATTCCACAGCATAGGGAGTCTCTGAGTGATAAATCAATCCCTCCAGCACGTCCTATTTATATCCGTGCTAAGGTTTAAGTCACTTGCTCTAGTGGTTTTGGTGGATTTGGATTTTGAGGTGGAGCATGTCCATTAATTCCGGGTTGGACATGGCCTTGTATGTCAGGCACATGTCACCTCTGAGCAGACGGTATGCGACTGAATAGAGCTGGAGTTTCTTCAATCTGGCAGCATATGACAGATTTTGGAGTCCCTTTATCCTTTTGGTGAGGAACTTTTGGGGTCTCTCCAATTGCTGCAGATGTCGGGTGAGATACATCCCGAATGGGGCATTGTACTCGATCATTGGTCTGATAAGTGAAGAGTACAGGGGAACAATGACCTCACTAGATCTGGATGTGAATCCCTTCATGATCAG
This sequence comes from Protopterus annectens, assembly GCF_019279795.1. NCBI lineage: Eukaryota > Metazoa > Chordata > Ceratodontiformes > Protopteridae > Protopterus > Protopterus annectens. Next base: position 68,582,057 of record NC_056751.1, read on the forward strand.
GTGGGCAACGTAGAAGGTCTTTCTAACCACTTTAGCAACGTGAGTGTCAAAAGAAAGGCCACTGTCAACCTGGGTCCCCAGGTCCCTGATAACCTCTTCTGTGCTTAGTGGATTGCCACCTATATGGTAGCTTGGGGTTACCTTGTTTTTCCCGAAGGGTATGACAATACATTTGGCGTTTAACTTCAGGCCATGGCTCTGGCACCAGCTATCTGTTTCCGTGAGTCCCTTCTGAAGGATATCCGTGTCCGATGCACTTTCCACTATGGCCCAGTTTGCAGTCGCCTGCAAACTTTGTCAGCCAAAGTCCTCCCATGTTGGCCTGTACTTCTGAGAAGTAGATGCCGAACAATAGGGGCCAAGGACCGAGCCCTGTGGGACACCACTTGTGACCGGCTTGGAGTCTGACATAGCGCCAGCAACTCTAACCCTGTGGGTTCTGTCCTTAAGCCAGTTTGCAACCCATCTTGTGACATATGGGTTTACATTTAAGCTGGTAAGTTTTTCTACAATACCCGAGTGGGGTATTGTGTCAAAAGCCTTTGCAAGGTCAAGGTAGGCTGTATGGACTGCCTTTCCCTCGTCAATGGCCTTGGTGACTGTTTCGAAGAAGTCGACCAAGTTCAAAAGGCATGATCTTCCCTTGAAGCCAAACTGGGTCGGGTCCAATGTCTGCAAGTCCCCTATATCTTTGTTTATGAGCTCCATTATGATCCTCTCCATAGCTTTGCAGACTAGACTTGTTAAGCTTATGGGCGGTAATTACCAGGGTCCGTGAGGCACCGCCTTTGTGGAGTGGGACCACAGTTGCCGTCGCCACTCCTTGGGCACGTATCCTGTGGTAAAGCTGAGATTAAACAGCTGCCTTATGTGCGGGTTTAATTCCTCATTTAGCTCGTGTAGCACACAGCCGGGGACACCATCCGGTCCCATTGATGCTGTGTTTTAGCTTTAGAGAGAGCAGCTTTCACCTGCGCATTTGAGATGTCTGGGAGGCTACACGCTGGGATAGTTATCTCTCCTTTAGGGGAGAGGGGTGAAGTTTGCACTGAACCTGTCTGCCAGTATGTTAGCAATGTCTGTGGGTTCAGTGATTTTGTATCATTTTGGACTAATTCTGAGCATATCTGGGAGTTTCCACCCAGGTTCCTAACATAGCTGAAAAAGGCCTTATGATTGTCCTTTGAATCCATGGCAATTTTTCTCTCAAAATTGGCCTTAGTTGATTTTATGAGTGCTCATATTTGTTTTACTAATAATGATCAGGGGTGACTTCCCTTTTATGGATTTTGTTCTATCATGTAATAGCTTTCTCCTCTTATTGTAAAGTTTGTTAATGGCTGGGGTCCACCAGACTGGACTTTTGCCCTTTGTGGAAAGAGTCTTGGTTTTATTTGGGATTGCCTGATCCATGCAGTCCTGGAGGTGTTCATAGAAGGCATTTGTAAGGGCTTCCGGTTGTGGTTGCCTCTGGCTCAAGGGCCTTGAAGGATACCACACCAGTCTTGAGTAGTGTGAAGTTTGCTTTAGAGAAGTTCTTCACTGTGGTCTTTTTTTTTGGGGGGGGGGCGGGATGTGGATTTCCAGTGAGATTAGTTTATGATCAGATCTCACCAATGAGGGATATACTTCCAGTGTGGAGCATTTTGTCCCCATGTTTGTGACAATGAGATCTAGTATATTTTCTCCTCTCGTGGGAACAGTGACTAGCTGTTCCATGGCATTTGAATTTATGAACTCCAGGAACCGTTGGGCTAGAAAGTTAGGGCTTGAGTAATGTTCCCAGTCTATATACGGGTAATTGAAGTCACCCAATATGATGGTGTTTGGAGATACATTTATACCCTCCAGTGTCTTCAGGAAGGCTGTGTGGGGTTCCTGAGTTTGAGAGGGTGGCCTGTAGCATGCTACAACTTGTAGAGCAGTTTTGCCTATGGTTAGTTGCACCTGGATGGTTTCCGAAGCTTTGTGCATTGCCACCAACCTGTAGGTGTGGGTATCCTTTATGAATATGGATACACCCCCTCCTTTTGTGGTGTGGTCCACCACAGCCTTCTGGATGTTCAGCAAGTACATGTCAGTGATCACAGCTTATCTGAGATTCAGAGGGATCCTCTTGTTCCCATATGTGGACTATTGTCTCCTCACTGCTATGACAAGAGTGTGTCTCACTGAAGCCAGATGCTACTTGCTAGAGCTCTGGCTATCCTTAAGTATATCTGTAAATTAAAAAAAAAAAAATCAAATCTTCAGCCAAGTCAATCTATTCCAAGTATCAGCTATATTGAATACACTACAAAATGCAAAGCAAGTTTCTATTTCAACTGAATTGAGACACTCAGAATTTCTGTTCAGAATCTTTTGAATCATTCATCTCTTTCCCAGCAATATTAACTTTGATGATGTTTATAAATGTTATTAAAATATTCTGAATGAATAGTATAATGATGGTGCACTTAGAAAATTATAAAGCAGTATGATCAGAGAATGCCAGTTCCAGTGCCACAGAGGGATAAAGTCCTGACTAAAGATCAGGTGACTTGACATCATTTAGAAGATCTGGTGCTTGACAGAGCTGTCAGGGGTGGATGTAGTGCCCATCCTGGGAAGAAGGGGTAACCTGGGACCTTCCAGTGCCACTGTCTGTCAGATGAGAGGGTGGTGCTGCCCATTGTGAGTGCATTGGATCATACACCTCCATGTAGCAGGGCACTGCATTCCCCACACTGATGCAGGTTGTATGTTCCCCCACCAAGATAAGGAGTTAGAACTAAATATGTCATCATTAATGGGATGCCAGTGTGGTTATGTTTACCGCTGCCTGTATGATGGCCTACAGCTTTCATTATTACTAGAGAATACCCAGAATGGGGAGCAAATAGACATGTGTGACAGTCAGGCTTGGTGATCAACAGGTACAGCAGGAAAAAGAGCTCAGAAAAAGAAATCTGTAGTGTCATACATTCTTAGCAAGTAGATTTTTTAAACAGTTTATTCAAGACTGTTTTTAAATGGTGAAATTGGGCTTTTGATGTTTGTGTATTAGAATCTTTAAAATACGAAAATCCCACCATAGTTGATATTTATGTTACTCTTTTGCTAGAATGTAAAGATATTATGACTGTTACAGTTTTTATTTCTGAGAATTTTCAAACTATTTGAAAGCTCTAACTATGATTAATTCATAGTACAGTTTGAGAGGACAACAATAATTTTAATACTGTTTTTTTTTTGACAAAGGGTGGAGAGAATTAGTTGTGAAGCTATAATGCCAAACCCTATCATATTAAATGCATGGTACATTAAGGGAAATTTTACCTGTAATATAAGTATGGTCTGACTAGAATATCATATTTTTAAATAAGGGGATTGAGAATGACTGGGATTAATGATCCTGTGGATTCATAATAGCCCTACCATTTCGAGATAAGGGCCAAGATAAAAAGGTCATGTTAATGCGATGTGGGAGTTTGTGATTGATAGACATGTTGAGGAAAGACATCAATGCTGTCAAATTTGGATGTCTATGAATTGCAGTTAACTACCTCAACTTGCAAATTAGCACTTCCATGGTATTTAACTATGACAGCCGCATCATGTACGCACATCCATCCTTCACTCCTGTCACTCTCCCACACACTAGTACATATTCAAACACACACACACACACGCACACACACACACACACACACACACACACACACACACACACTACTGTCCCCTTACCTGTCCTCATGTTGACCGAATATCCCAATGTCCTATTTTCTGACCATAGGCCATCAGGGAGGGTCACAGTTCCATGTCAAATCCCTTAATCTCTGGTGTCCAGTGTTCCCCTTACACCCCACCCCATTCTCTGTACTTGTTTAAAGCCATTGAGGAACATATGCTTACAGTTATCTCCTTTGTGTCCAGAGATCCCTGCACCCCCTAAATCCTGTACTGGTTTAAGTGCTATTACCACACAAGAGTTTAGAATAATCTCCATGATGTCCAGTGTTCCTCCCTACTCTGGTCCCTGTACTGTTAAGTGCCATTATGGCAAAATAGTTTAGACTACTCTTTGGGGTTTAATAGGCCCCACCTACAATCCCTGTACTATTTAAGTGCCTTTATGGCACAAATCTTATGTACTGATTGGTAGCCAGTGTTCTCTCCATCTACGTATTGAAGTAGTCCCTAATGACTGTTGGTCCCCCGACCCATTGTTGTAGACTTATGCTCTTTAGTCTAGGTGTGTGTGGAGGTATGACAGCCCCCCCCAGCCTTAACTTACACACACACACACACACACACACACACACACACACACACACACACACACACACACACACACATATATACACAGTCCCTTACCCACCCCATCACATTCATGCTTTCATTTATTCACAGATGCATGCACAAACCTTCTTGACCCCCTCACTAGCTCCTCTATCATTATCTCCCAGGCAGATACAAATGCATACACCCCTTACATACACTCACGCACACACTTTCTAACACTATATAAACATTAAACTGCCCAGCAGTCATTTCTACTGCAATGGATGAACATTGCCTTTTAGCTGTCTTCACTGCTTTGGCGTGATAGGAGTGGCCATGCTAATCTAGATACTTTGCTGGAGGTGGATCCAAAGGCGAGAGAACATGGCTAATTATCATATGTCTCACCACCAAACTTCCTCATTAGCATACAGTAGGGCTGCAGAGATAGCCCAACACAGAGCTGCACATCTTTGCAGTAAAGCATGGCATTAGGGCTGTCTTTGAATTTGAAAAAGTTACCTTGAGGTGTGTACATCATGTGCACCTCATGGTTACATATATGAATTTCCCCCAGTGTGTTTTCTGGTATGGTATGGTAGTTATCTAGTTGATTTTCCTTGGTATAAAGTATAATTGAAGTTAATTATGGTAAAGTATGAGTGGTTTACAAGACTGATGCTGTTTGCGAAAGGTGTTGGATTTAATTAGTGGGTATGTAATCTGGCTGATGTGGCAAGTGGCAACAGATATTACTGTATACAAAGTGAAATAATCATGCTACACTTTGGTACCAAATATAGTAGCTTGACGTATTATGGGGTTTCCATTCCTTTGAAGCAGGAGTTTGCATAGAAACTGTGTTGTAACTGTCAGCTTGCAAATGACTTTCCTGTGATAAAAATTTATGACTTAATTAGTATATAATGAAATTATTAGCTTTTCCATTGCATAATGACCAGATGGAAACAGAAATGTAAACGTTTATTTTGTTTGTATTTTCTTTGAATACTCCCAACTGGATGGTACCAGATGGGCATTATACTGCAATTTGTTTGAAAGATTCTCACTCATGAATGGAAGTATGTTGGTTGGTGAATATCAAAGATTGTCAGTGACTATGGGATGTCAAGTTGGGGAAATCTAACTGGATATGGAATTTCTGCCCCCCCCCCCCCCCACCTGCAATCAGTCTGCTCTCCCACCTTAGGGAGCCATCACACAGGGAGCTATGAAGGGTTTTGTGATTAGGTCTCTCACTCTCTGGTAGATGACAGGAGCACCAACATCACTGAAGGTGCATTCTATGCCCTTCTCTGGTATGTGTATGCTCCTACACACATGCCTACATGGGCTACTGTCACCAGCTTGGATTGCTCACATTTCCTGGTCCCCTATCATTATTGGCATGTATGTGTCCACTTGTAGAGGAGCAGTTTGGTCAATTGAGACCACGATTTCCGTCACCTCAGGATAAGGAAGCCATCTTTCCAGAGCTCAGAATCCCACCCTGACTCTTCGCACAGGGGCTCATCTAAGCCCTTCCATCAGGGTAAGTCTTACACCTGTCATATAAAGTCAGTTCATAGGTTCATAGGTGTTTACTATGCTAATGATCACAAAAGCCTTTTTAAGCCTAACCACACATCCCAAATCTCTGACAAGTTCTGATACCCTTTATAAGTGTAAGCAAGAGCTTAGGAAGTGAACCATTTACAGGTTGCCTGTGTCCATTAGAGACATAGGTGCCAAACCAGGAATTAATTTCCTGTTCTCCATCCAATTGTCCAAGCTGAACCTGGGAGGAACTCTGCTTCACATGGATGAGGAGCCTGTTCCTGAGATGGAGTAGTCTCTGGGATACACACCTGTATCTCCAGCAGGTCCTACTTATATCACAGGCAAGGTTTAAGTCTTTAGAATGGGTAATTTTGGAACTGTTTCTTTTGTGCACATGCAGGAGGCAAATCAGAATTGGGTCTAACAATGCCCTGTATGCCAGGCATAGATCTCCCCTCAAAAGCCTATAGGAGACAAAATACAGATAGGACCTTGAGGCAGTCTGCACAGGACATTTCACCTATGCCCTGTATTCTTTTAGTGAGGAACCTCTGTGGCCCTATTATTGTACTCAATGATACATCTGATGAATGCCAAATACAGTGGAACAATGACTTCCTTGGACTTAGATGCCATACTTTTGTTTATAAGTTGCACAACAAAGAATGATTTCCTCACTACTGTAGACACATGAAGGTCAAAGACTAGATTATTGCTTATGTGTGTCCCTAACTCCCTGACTACTGGGTCGACTCTAAGGGGTGTATTGTCAATATGACAGTTACCATGGATGATCGACTTCAAAAAAGATACTATTATGCATTTCTTGGCAGTTAGTTTTAGTCCATGGCTCTGATACCAGTTATTTGTCTGTGTCATCCCTTCCTGAAGAACATTTGTGTCAGTGTGGGATTCATTGACAGCTCCTAATTTACAGTCATCTGCAAATTTAGACAGCCAGAAACTATTAACATTGGCTTAGACTTCAGAGAAGTAAATGCCAAAAAGGAGCAGTTTAAGGACTGATCCCTAAGGGACTCCACTTGTGACTGGTGTCTTTGTAGAGGTGGACTCCCCAATTCTAACTTCCTGGGTCCTGTCTGTGAGCCAGTTGGCTGTCCACTGGGAGACATACGGGTTTTTACTTAACCTCTTGAGTTTGTCAACAATGCCTGAGTGGGGTATTGTGTCAAATGCCTTGGCCAGGTCAATGAAGGCAGTGTGAACCATTTTGCCCTCATCCATTGCTTTGGTGACCTTCTCAAAGAAGTCCACCAAGCTGAGTAGGCATGAAGTGCCCTTGGCGAAACCAAATTGGGTTGGGTCTAGTGTCTGGAGGTTTACTATATCACTACTAATCATTTCCATAATAATTCCTTCCATGGTTTTACATATAAGACTAGTGAGACTTATGGGTCTGCAGTTTCCAGGATTTGTAGATGGCCCACCTTTGTGCAGAGGGATGACTGTTGCTGTTCTCCATTCATGAGGCACAAAGCCTGTTTGGAGGCTACAGTTAAATAGCAATTCTAGAGGGCCTGATAGGTCATGTTTCATGGTATTTAAAAGGCATCCTGGGATATTTTCTGGGCCCACTGATGCAGTGTTCTTGGCCTTAGAGACAGCATTAATGACCTGTTCCCTAGTGATAGCAGGGGGTGTTATAGTTGATGGTATTTCCTGTGGGAAGGTTGAGGGAAGGAGAGGGGTAAAGTTGGAGCTGAATTTATCTACCAATAGGTTTGCTATATCTTGTTTCTCAGTAAAGGTGGCTTCATTTACAGTGAGCTCTGCACACAACTGCATTTTGCCTTTGAAGTTGCGGACATAGCTAAAGAATGCCTTGTGATTGTCCTTGGCCTGGGAGTCCACATTTACCTCAAATTTGGCTTTGGTAGACTTGTAGACATTATTTGTCCTCTGAGTTGTTTGTTTAGTTTGATGAGAGAGCTTTTATCCTGTTGGGTGCTGCCCCTCCTAAATTTTGCCATGATTTTCTTCCTTCTGTTATACAGCCTATTGATTTTGTAATTCCACCAGAGTGGCTTGTTTTTTGAGTTAGTTCTGTACTTTAAGTGCCAGCTGTAGGACTTACACAGCTTGGTCTCCTCAGCAGCATGCATTGATGGATTGCAGCTTCCAGACTCAGATAAAATCTGTTTGCGAACTTCCCTTCCTCTTAGATTGATTGATTGACATTTGATTACCATTTCCATTGGAGGCCCAGGGAGAAAAGCTCCAAGGTATTGCAAAAATATTTAAGAACAATAATTTACAATCTTCAAAAATAATACAAAAGCATCCACAGTTTAAATAATTATGCCAAATTAGACATAATGTGACATTAGTTAAAATTGATACAACTTATATGTCAATTATTTAATATTTAGAAAACATTTAGCCAGTTTAAAGAAATTAAAGGTAAGTTTTTATAATACAAACAGGAATTGTAATATGAAGTGGAGGGAAAAGTAGGTTTTTAGCATATTTAGATAAAGAGTCGAGGGATAGAAATTGCTTGAAGTTAGGAAGTGAGTGATGAAAGGAGAGTAAGGAGGTGTAAGGTATGAATAGGTACTTGTCTATATTTAGGCATATAGTTTATCCTGGGGTTGATCAACAAAAGAGTGAGATTTTGACTAGGATGTATTTCAGAATGGTTTTAAAGGAATGAAGGGAGGGTATTGACCTGATGGATATAGGTAAGGAGTTCCAGGGCTTAGCAACATGGTATGAGTACAGAAAGTGCCCAGTAGATTTGATAGGTTTGTTGGCAGAGAGAAGTTTTTGGTCATTAGGTTTTAATGACTGAGTCAGAACATAGTTGTGTAGACTAGTATTTAGCGCTGGAGAAGTGGATGAATTCTTGATAATTTTAAATTATCAAAAAGCTGTATATATGCTAGTTGACTGAGGTAGTTCTAACCAATTTAGGCTTTTTAGTGCTATACAGAGTACTGAAAGGGGTATTTGCTGCAAATTTAGCTGCTTTATTCTAGTATTGTGCAAGTTTTGCTTTTTGTGATGCCTGAAGGTTAGTAATGATGGGAGTGCCATAAAGTAGTGAAAGGAGGAAGAAGTAAATAGTGCCAGGTGTAGTTTTAGTTGTGTTGATGAGAACGTTTTTGGCTCTATAAAGCATCTCTTATTTTTGGTGATTTTTTATGCAATTTTGTATATGTAGGTCAAATTTAAGATTATCATTCACTATCGTCCTTAAATAATTTGCTATGAAAAGTGACTTCAGTAATTGTATTACTAAGAGAGAGGACTGTGGCATTTATTTTTTCATCAGAGAGGGTTTTGTGGAAAAAGTTTTATTGATTTGTTTTTTTTAGGTTGAGCATAAGTTGAGTTACAAAGCCATGTTTCAGTGGCTGTTAAAGCTTCTTGGGTAATTTTTGAGACTTGCAAGCTTGTCTGATGTGCAAATGATTATGGAGTCATCTGTGTATTATATTAGTGGGCATGTTGTGTGGATGTGTGGAGGATGGTGGTGAGAACGTTAACAAGAGGACACCAAGTATACAGCCTTGTGGTACACAGGTGGTGACTGGGAGCTAAGGAGAGAGCATGGAGTGCCCTTTTACTAATTGATACCTACTGGACATGTGGGGTTTGAACCACAAAAGGGTGGGCTAAGATAGAACTAGTGAGGATATTTATAGTAGAAGTTTGCTGTGCCAAACTGTGTCAAAGGATTTACACAACTGTAGAAATAAAGAGGAGATTAGTTTGCCATTATATCTAGTTTTATTGACATTATCAGTAAAGATTAGAACTGCAGTGTTAGTACTATGGGAGGGATGGAAGCAGTGTTGTATAGGGTATAAGAGTTCTCGCTGCACAAGATAGTTTAGCAATTGTTTTTGAATACATTTTTCAAGTATTTTGGAGAAGGTGGGATAAGCTTGCTGTAGGTCTAAAGTAAGTGATGTCTGTTGAATTTGTTTCTTTATGGAGAGGGATAATTTGTAACTTTTTCCAGTGAGAGGGAGCATTGGATTCCTGAAATGACCTATTTATAGGGACTTAGACTGGAGAGGAAAAGCTATTGGCTCTTATTTTAAGGTGCTGAAATGGAAGATCATTAGCTAAAACAAAGCATGGTTTGAGTTTGTTTAAGAGTAGTTTAATATATGATATGGTCACAGGTTTGAAGGTTGAAAATGGGCATGGTAATGTGGCTGTTGGGCAGGGCTGGGATTAGATGTTGTGGAATTCTTAGTTAGGAAAGCTGCATTATCTATGAAATAATAGTTGAGTTCTGTTGCAGTTTTGAGTGGTAAGTTATTTGGAGAGGGGTTAAGGTTAAATTTTTGGTCAGGATGTGAGATTTTTTCAATAACTGACCAGCATTTTTATTATTTTCTGTTGTCCTTAATATTATTATACAATAGATATGTCTTCATTAATTGCTTTTAATACAATTGCAACACATTTCTGCTTTTTTAGTAGCCATCAATTCAGCTAAAAGAGTGTCTGACCTTCAAGTGTTATCTATTAAGCCAAGTTATTTGAGCTTTCACAAGGCTAGAGTGACATTGTATACCAGTCTTTCTTCCCTGCCCAAGGTTACATCTGAGGCTAACATTAACCAAGTCATCAATTTTCCAGTTTTCTTCCCCAATTTCCAGAACAAAGGGGAACACAAACTCTATATGCTAGATGTGCATAGGCAATTACATTTCTATTTGGATAGGACTAAACACTTCAGAAAGTCTAACCAGCTTTTTGTTTCATATTTGAAGACTACATTTGGGAAACCAATTTCCTAAGTAACTCTGGCTAATTGGCTTACAAGCTACATTTCACTAGTTTACTGCGTTACAGGAATAACCTTACCTGCAACCATCAAAGCTCATGCTACTAGGTTAGTATCCACTTCCGCTGCTTTCTGGTGTAGAGTTCCTATTGATGATATTTGCTCTATAGCTACTTGGTCAAATTCGCATACTTTTATATCTCATTACAAATTGGACATTTCCAGAAACAGGGCCTTCTTTGGTTCTGCTGTTCTCCGGAATATCCTTCCACAAGGGACTCCCAAGAGTTATGCAGATGGGGACTCTGTCCTACAGGTTGAAGATCAAATGAAAAACAATTTCAGATAAAGAAGTTATGTACTTAACATAATGTTCCATCTGAGTTACTGCTTTCTCATTTGTTTTCAACCTTCCCTCCCTCCATCCCCCTTCCAAATTCTATCTTTCTGAAGACCTGATAGATGTTATTATGGGCATCTCTGTTATCTGTTTGAGCTCCTGAAGTACTCTTTGTTTTATTCTATTCAGGAACATTTGTTTTTTACCATGTGTGTGAAAATAGTTACCTTAGTGAGCAGTAAACTCAATTTGAAGGATGAAGGCAGAGCAGGGCATTATGGGTAGGGGAGGAGCTCAGAATTTTCGGATCCTAGAGCTTTGGTATATGGCCGAGTCAGATCTGATATTGGATCCAAACTCACAAGTTGAAGACAAATAAAAAAACAGCAACTCATGGAATATTATGGTAAGTACATAACTTCTTTTTCTTTCTAGCCTAGCTCTGTTTTTGTATCTTTGGGAATAATATGTAAATTCACTCTGAACTCCTACTACTGAATTCACATCTTCCATGCCAAATATTTTCATAAATTTCTTCAAAAATCTACCTGGTATTGTTATATTTTCCCTACTGGGCCCCCTACATACATCCTCACTGCTGCAAGTCAAATTCCAGTCCCCATCTATAAGTAATATTCCCTGCTGAAAGCTGATTATTTCTCCTAGAATTTTTTAAGCTTCATTATAGCAATTTTAGGTGGAATATAAATACATGCCAGTGTAATCCTCCTCCCTTGTCAGTAGCTCCTTAGTACTACAAATCTACGATTGTTATCTACTTTTATCCTCTTCTGTCACTATTGGAGCTCATCTTGTAATTAATATAAGTACTCCATTTTTCCTTTGTCCCAGATATTCCACTGAATAACCACCTGAAAACCTTTCTTTATCAAATTCACATGCTCAGTTCTTTTCAAATGTGTCTTATGTAGCATAGCTATTTGCACTCTCCATTTTTAAATATAGTCCACAACTCTTTTCTTTTTTGTATATATATATATATATATATATATATATATATATATATATATCTATATATATATATATATATATATATATATATGGGTCCAATACAGAATCCCGAAAGCTCATAATCCCGAAGCCCAAAATCCTGAGACCAAAATCTCGAAAATTCAAAATCCCGAAAGCTCAAAATCCTGAAAACACAAATAATGCTAATATGTCACTATAAAGACACTAATATCTACCAACTGACCCTAACCCTAACCCTAACGTCCATCCCTATCACACAATCACCTGACCCTAACCCTAACTCACTTAAACAACCCCAATATTTGTCACTATTGCATACATGCCTAACCTGCCTAACCTAACTCACTTAAACCGCCCCTAACCCTAACATAAAACCAACCGCACACTTACCTGAACCCAACGCATGACCTAACACCACAGGACTAACAATAGCAAAGCCACAATGACGTCAGTATGTCCATTTTGTGTTTTCAGGATTTTGGGCTTTCGGGATTTTGAATTTTCGGGATTTTGGTCTCAGGATTTTGGGCTTCGGGATTATGAGCTTTCAGGATTCTGTAGTGGACCCATATATATATATATATATATATATATATATATATATATATATATATATAATTATATATATATATATATATATCTGTGAGACCATTAACATTTAAAGATAATATGGAAATTGTTCACATTGTAAGAAGTTATTATTCTCACCTGTTATATATAACAGCTTGTTTAAATGTCTAGTTCCAGCTTTTGTGTTACATGCACACACTAACGTTTGGCAGGGTGACCTTTTATGCAGTTGTTTCTTATCATATCCATTTGTACCTATGTCACATCTTAAAATTTTTTTTTTTTTTAGTGAAAGCCCTCAAAGAAAAAAACACACCCCCAGAACACCCCTAAAACCTATTAACGTAATACTAAAACACAAAACTATGTACAGCTTTGAATATTGAAGTTTAACCCTCCAATAGGAGCAATTGTCCCAGAATGACAGCCACTCTCATAGACTTGGATTGACCTATGATGACGTTTATCCATGCTAAGACATATGGTACCGCCTGTGCTTCTACTAAGTGCTTTCTGTTTTATCTTATCTTGATTTTTTTCCCAGAATGGAAAAGCACTTGAGTGCTTTTAAAAACATTATCTCCTAGCCATTGAAAGAAAGAAGTATTCTGTTTTTATTGCAACACATGAAAACCAGATACACAGCTGCCTCGTGTATTTGCTAGAAGAAGACGTTTTATTATATTCAGAGTTCTTTTCTATTAGGTTGCTTTCCCTTAAAACTTGTTACTAGATCAAACCAATAGCCTTGATACAATCATATCCCTATGTAAGAGTAAGAAAAAAAACATCAATTTTTCTTGTTTCATGCTGTTTTGACCATATTTTTCTTCCTTTTTTACATTGCCTACATTTCTAAAAACTGAACAAGGAAAAAAAAAAGAAAGAAAGGAAATAAAAAACAGGGGCACCCGTTTACTTTAATATCCTCTATTACACTAAAAAAATAACTGAGAAAGCTTTACTATATAGCATGTAAATGATGTCATGTATTATAAAAATACTAGTGTTAAGAACAAAATGTTGTTTTACTTAACAGTTAACTCTTCCCTTCCTCTTCCCCTCTTCTAAATGTTCTTCCAAACATCAATTACATGAAGTAGGGCATCTGCTTTGGAGTCCCCTACAAGTTTAACCAAGGTAAAGAAGTCCAATATTTCCATTTTTTTTGTTCTTTCATGTTTCACAAATATAATTAATACTTTGTAATCCCATATTTATTTGTCAATTTCCGTGTTAATGGTCTTCTTCCTGTTGATCTCCATTTCCCAAATCCAGTCTCTGCTGCATTTCCAACATATTCCTAGTTTTCTAGCCAACTCTTGTACTTTTTCCTGTCTCTCAAGCATTTTCCTTTGAAACATTGGAAAAGGTTTCACTGAAACTGTCTCTCTATTGGCTTTATTACCAGAAAAACAATAAGCAGAGTCTTATTCTGTTTCATAGTTCACTTTTTGTTGTACAAACATCTGTATTTCCTCCTTAGCATGTTCTGCATCAAAAAATTATTTCAACCCTCCATGAAAGAATATTCTGAAAATAGTTCAGCAGAGCAGCTTGAATCTCATTCCTGCTTCTCGACTTTCCCTGATTAGTGGAATAAATTTACTTATCTTCTCCCTAGTGTACAATGAGTAATCATTTTCCACAAACACTCTATCTCCCAGTTTTACTACTTTGTCCTTCTGCCACAGTTTTGTCAGAATCAACTCTTTCTGCTGGTAGGATTACATCTTTACTGTTAATGGTCTAGGTTACTTTCTCATGGACAGGAGCATACACACGATGTGCCCTTTCAACTATAAACTCCTGCTGTGGAATAACAGTCCAGTTGTATATTTGTGCCTTCATAAATTTAATATGGTCTGTTCATTCCAACTTCTTTGGTACAGCAAAAAAATCTCAGATTTATTGTACGTGCTCTGTCCTCTACTTCAGACATTTTTTGAAACATCTCTTCATCAGCAGTCTCATATTCAGTCAGCCTTTTCTTCATTTTGACCTGTAATTGTTTCAGTTTTTTCACCTCATCTGAATATCTGTGTAAAGATTCTTCCATTTTTCCCCTCATTTTATTTGAGTTGATATACTTCTTCAGTGTTTTGTTTATTTTATTCAGTTTTGAATGCATTGAACATGTTTTTTCCTATAGGTTACTGGAAGTCATGTCTTCCACCAAAGCTGGAGCTTGCACTGCTTTTTGCTGAACAGTTGCAGAATTCTTCCCAGTGAATGTTTTCTCATTATCTTTTGTGATTGATTTTCTTTCAGGTTCTCTAAATTTCTTTTTTGCTGGCATCCAGGCAGTGCAATTACTAACCAGTTACTGAAATTAACCCCAAAAGCTCTATTTTCTGAGTTTCTTTTTTCACACTGGAGAGCGGAAATTAAGCTGTTATGTAGTGTGCAGCCATCTTGGAAGTCCCAAGCCAAGACACCAGTTTATCAACAACTATGAGTTAAGCAAGCATTTTCATCCTTTGTTAATTAAAAAATAGACTTCTTCAGAACTAATTAGTACAGTTGCATCATAACTTTTAAATACTGTTCCCAAAAATAACATGTATTCTTAACGAAACTGAAACCATATTATGAACCACTCTGAATATAATGAAATGTAATTTACAAATTACAGTTTAACAAATATCATGTCGGCTGGCTAATGGTTGTTAAAAATGCAGTATGGACTACATCTATAAAAATGCACACATTCAAGTAAAATCGTAGTGTATACTATTTTTAAAAAATAAAAAATAGCACAATATATATATATATATATATATATATATATATATATATATATATATATATATATATATCAAACTAAAAGTCACTGTAAAACCAAAATTGCAACATTGTAAACATATAACTTAGCTGTATACAATTTAAAATTTGAATTGATTGAAATATAGTTGTTTGGATCTAGGTAAGTAGTGGCATTTAGCCAGAGTTGCCATAATAACTCCTTATACTCTAATCTAATTTTCCAAGTAACTCCTCTGGGGTCAGGAACTACTATTTCATTTGTGAAATTTTCCCACTGCTCACTACATTTGAACAAGGCATTGTTAGGATTATTTCTTTTGATATCATAACCATATTCATCGATCAGTTTTCTCAAAGTTCTTTCAGTTTTACCTACATAGAACCTAGGGCACATAGAATGCTTTGTAATATACACTAACCCTTTAGTTCCACAGTGAACCCCTGTAAACTATTGTGAAGTTTGAGAGGTGTTTTGCAAGCTTAAATGTGCCCTTTGTAATATATTGGAAAATTGATTGCAATTCCCACACTTATAAGCACCCTTAGTATTCACCCTCTCGTGTTTGGCATAAATTTTTCTTTTTTCAAGTCGAGATTTCAAATTACTGTGTGCTTTATATACAAACTTGGGGTATTCTCCAACAGTTTTATAAACAAATTCATTAATGCTAAAAATATTCTGGTTGTGTTTGATAATATCTGTCCTACAAGTAGAGCAAAGAAAAGCACTCTCAAAGTTCTTTTCCACAACTGGATTCCTATCAGAATTCTTGGACTTATCTGTCCTTAAGCCCACCTCCAAAAGGGGTGTGTACTTTATTTCCCCTTGCCTTTATTACTTGTCCACTAATATGAGCCACCATTTTTAGGATACCCACTAGTGAGGAACAAACCCTCTAATTTTTCCCGTTCCTTTACAAATGCACCATTATTGGAAACCATTCTTGCCAACCTAATAAACTGTGCTTTAATAAGATCTTTTTAAAACAGGAATAAGATGAAAACTCTTAAAGTATAGGTAGGCATTGCTAAATGTTGACTTACTATATATCTATATCTATTCACGTAAAACAGAGCTCCTCAATGACCCTATTTAAGGGTAACTTTGACAACTAGATGGGAGACCATAAATTGTGCTGATCATAGATTCATGCTGCAAATATAGACCATACAACTTGTTCAATAAGGGAACAAGGGTATAACATGGCTAGGCTTATAAATGCCCTAGGGCCAATAGCCTAGTAACCACCTATGAACCTATATATATATATATATATATATATATATATATATATATATATATATATATATATATATATATATTGGATGTAAAACAACCTTCTCTCTTAGTTATAGGTGTATTCCAAATAATTTACGTCATTTACATAAAAATTTTGAATAAACCTAAGAATATTGGTAGTGCTTGGCAGATAATCAGTGATATCCAGTATAATACCATGGGGTCCATTTCACGGAATAAATATATCCTCTAAGAACTGCATGTATAAGTCTACAATATTTAAAAACGTGGGAGGAAAAAAGACATTTCCTCTCCCAGCTTAACATTATGAGATTTGCAAACACAGGGGCACATACTGCTCCCATTACCACATGTCTTAGCTGATGATAGAGTTCCCCTTCAAAAACTGTAAACTTGCTCTCCAATATAATGTTCATAAATTCCATAATTAAATTGATTTCATTAACGGAGCAAAATTTACAAGTAATGAGTACTTCATAGAATAACCCAATAACTTGTTCCTTAGGAATGTGTGTGAATAAGTCCACCATGTCTACAATGAGAAATTCAATAGTCTTTTGCCACAGTTTGTTTTTTTATCCCCCAGGAAAGTCCTGTGACTCTTTTAATATGTGGGGAACTTCACCACATAATAGTTGTAATCATATTTAAAAGCTATGATTCAACTCTGTTTAATAGTTCTGAAGAATTCCCATTTTTAACTAACAATGGACAAAAGTGCTTAACTCATAGTTGTTGATAAAGTGGTGTCAGCTTTTCATCATTTTTTGAATAAATAAGTTTATACTATACGTCAGTTCTGGTATTTCCTCGTAAGGCTTCATCTTGTGTATTTTTGTTGAGGTTACCTGTTGTTTTGGTGCACTGGTGCTTGTATGAGTGTTTTTTTTTTCTGATTGACAATTTTTCTTAGGGTTTAAAAGATGAAATTGTGAATGTTCCTTCAAGTTCTAAAATTGTGTTTGGCCCTGCAGCTACCCATATTCTCAAAGAATGGAAAGATAGAAATAAATGATTCATGGGATATCTAGGATGTTCTGTATTCCCTGGTTCTCATCTAAAAAGGCATACAAACTTCAAAGGGAAAAATAAACAAAAATCCCAGCCTAACAAGGTTCAGGTACAACAAGGAAATGGCAGGAGGATAATGGTTCAAACCAAATAAAAGTGGTTCCTTTCCCAAAAAAAAGATGTCCCCCCCACTTAAGAATGATTATGCCAAGACTCAGCACATTCTATCCCTTCCTCCCTTTCCTCCTTCCCTTTCATCTTCCCCAAGTCTTTAACTCAACCTATTAGCCTGGCCAGAAATAGTCTTAGACAAGTGGGTGTGAGAATATTTCCATGGCAGTGGACAGAAAATCCTCCTCCCTTAGGACCCCCGCACTCTCCAGAGCAGACATGTCTGTTCTCTCAGGTACTCCTTCACAGGTTGCTCACAGAAATTATAAAACCAGTTCCTGTACCACAAAAAAGACACAGGATTTTACAACTAGAATCACTTTGATACCAAAAAAAGAGTTCTTGTGGAAACAAGTTTAGGATTTGTTATACCTAAACACCTTTCTGAAAGTACCAAAATCAAAATATTAACCATGCAGATGGTCCTACCCCTTCTTCTGTATGACTGTTTCAGGGTGACTTTACATCTGAAAGATGCTTATCATCACATGCCAATTGCTGCTCCTTACCTACAAAAGTCCTGCTGTACACACTTACAAAGAATTGTCTTCTTGGGATGTATGAAGGACACAGAAAAAGAATGGCCTCTCTACCAGAAGACATAATCCTTCTGTTTAGAACATTTTCAGTGATTTCTGTCTTTGCCTCCACGAAAGAGTTTTTCAGAATTCTACCTCATGGCATCAATGACACCACTGGCCAGACTCCACATGAGAAGGATTCAGTGGTACTTAAAAAAAATGGTTTGACCCAACACCTGCTTGCTTTGGATTTGCAAATACTAGAGATGTATTTTGCAAATGAGACATATAGTGATAGAGGGATAAAATGTCTCTCAATCTAGACCTACCATTCTTCTTCCAGACTCCATTTCAGTCAGTCCAAACAGATTAATTAGATTTTGTATGGGGAAAGAGTGTACAGGGGAGTTCAAGTGGGAGATGAATGCTGTTCTTAAGATGCTACAAAGCACTCAAACATTGAAGAAATATTAGCAGTGATTCTGACCTTAAATGTTCTTCACCACATATGGTCCTTAGGCCCCCTTTTATTAGCATGACCTGCACGGTAACCGAAAATAAAACAAACTTTAAAAAAAAATCTGTTTATTCAACGACACTACACAGGTAAGCAGTTTTGCATTGAGCTAATAAATGCTCCATCAGACAAGTAAAAACTTCAGAGTCTCTTAAATACAAAAGCATCACTACCCAGCTCATTAATACATATTCAACCTGACAAATAAGAACAGAGATACAATAAATCATCTAGGATATTCACTACCTCATCAGCAAGCGCTTATACAAAACACATCTATTAGCAATGACATCCCAAAAAACTGCAATGCTGTAGTTCACACAGCAGCACTATAGAGCACACATTATACTGTTATTCACAGAGTTCATAGAATTCATGCAAACAGCACAGGACAAAAACTAATCTAAGACTGTTACACTTCCCAACATAAACTATATAATAATAATAATAATAATAATAATAATAATAATAATAATAATAATAATTAAAAAATAATTTCATATCAATAAATATTCTCTAAACCCTGATTCAAATCAGAGAAGGCGCATTTTAAGGACTGTTTTCAGGGACATGAAATCATTTAGACCTGGTGGTTTAAAGCATCATAGCTCAAGTATCTAACTCTGTTCTCTAGCCTCAATGATGTTCTTACCATTTCCCCCTCTAACACCTAACTTAACAATCTCCAAAGCAAAAAACTTGAATGTATGGTGTGTCCCTGACTTCTGGACATGCACAGCAAGTGCATTAGTGACTCTCACATTCCTAATCTCACTTGTTAGAGGATCCTATCTTTGAATCACTGGTTAGTTTTACCTATATAAAAGGCAAAACATTCTTGGTGAAATGCATAGTAAATCACATTGACAGTTCTTCAGTCAGTGTAAAAATAAAACTCTTTGGTATGCTTCAATATCGGGTGCTCAAACGTATGGTCAGAATGTATATAACAGTATGCTCTGCAGTTCCTACATGGAAAAGTACTAGTGCGTGAAGAATTAGACAAGTTAACACAGTCTATATTATTCCTATAGCAGAGTTGTCTTTTCAGAGATGCCATTACGAAAACTAAACTGCAGTGCATTGTCTGCTGTGTCATCAAGGTCAGGACAGCTACGTATAATATCCCAGTTATTTTTAAGGCTGTCTGTAATTATATTAATGTCACTAGAATATGTCAAAACACATCATTCTATTATTTCCAGATACAGGAACAGGGGTCATTACAGGACCAGTAAAATCAAAAGTATGGTCTAGCTATACTCCCTCTTTCCGATCTGACTCTCTGTATACAGGCATCTATCTCATTATACCCACGTTTTAAAAAAATATCTTAAACTCCTTCAATGCATATTTAAGTGAGGTTTCATCAGTGTGTAAATGCATAACCGTAAGACACTGTCCCCTCAGGACATTCTTGAGGATATGTCTGGAGTGCATGCTGCTCTTGTGCAACACTGAATTCTTTTTACGTGGCTTCTTATATATTTTTGTATTAAACTTGCCCAAATTGTTAATATAGATAGTAATGTCCAAAAAAATCAATGGATTTTAAGGAGGTCTTACTACTGAAGCTTTGCAAAAAAGAAATGAACTCATACTACCCTCCCAAAGCAAAAAAAATGTTACCAACAAAACGTTTATAGTGAATGACGTGTTGTACATATATGTTATCTTTATGGACCTTAGTCTGCTCCCAGTATGCTAATACAAGGTTGGCATAGTTATTGGTACAAGCTGTGCCCATAGCCTCTGTCTCATATTGTCTACTAAGAGGTGATCTCTGCTTGGCTTACAAAGCCATGTCTGACCCAGCTCTGTTAGAAATGCTGCATCTAAAGAAATCTCCTGCACACCGCATGCTCCAGAGACCTCAACCTCATTACCACAATCAACAGAACATGCTGGAGGGACATGTTCATAACCCAGAGACTGCCCATGCTCGGGAATAGGCTTCCCATACATGTCAAGCAAAGCACATCACTGGCCCTCTTCAGAAAAATCTTGATGAGTGGATGGGAAATAGAAAGTTCACCCCGAGGATCACTCCAGTGGCAGTACTTGATAGAAGCACTGGGAACTAATGTCGGAAGGCATGATGCCAGGGCACTTCTGTGGGCAAGGCTCCAGGGCCATTAGCCTAGTACACACCTATGAACCTATGAACCTTCTGCAAAAAATATTCCTGGCCAAACACAAAAGCATTGTTCTCTATTACCAATTTAGGAAGAGCACATATAAGCTCAGTTTTACTACTGGGCATGTCCACATATTGTGTTAAAAAAGACCTTACATAATCAATACCCACTGTGTTAGGAATCACTATGAATAGAGAAGTCACATCTAAAGTAACCAATACAAGATAAGTTGTCCTGTCAAGACCACTGACCTTACGGTAGCACAGAATTAACTTTGTCAAGTATAGGTCTCAAACATCTTTTTCAAAAAGATTAACAAAAGCTCTGTGGCCCATCATCTACTATATAATATAGGTTGCATGGGAGGATGATGCAGATTTTTATACATCTTCGGACGTCCATATAAGATAGGGACAATCAGATGCTCAACTGAAAAATATTTAAATAGATCTTTATTAATGGTACCTGTAATCAGTATATCAAATAGCAGCACACCAATCCTATCAACAGTAGTTGTCAGTTGCAGCTTCATAATCAGTTAAGTATTATCATCTCTCAACAGCTCAGCCATAGACTCTAAATACAAACTGGTGTCCATAACTACTATTGCTCCATCTTTATCTGCGGGGCGGATCTCAACAGATTTTAGATGTTTAAGGCCATTCAATACTCTATATTCCTCAGCATTCAAATTATAATAACATGATGTGTGTTTCTCATTAAGTGCCATTCTGATCTGTTCGTCACATGCATTCACATAAGTCTCAATAATAGGATGTTTTTCTGGTAAAAAAGTACTTGGTTTAACGAACACTGTAGGTGCTTCTTGTGTATCATGAAACATTGCTGCTAAAGTCAAGTTACATGAAAATAATCTTAAGTTAGTCAGAACCTGTGAGAGATTTGATCTCTGTGTAGGTACAAAGGACAAACCTATATTTAATACCTGGAGTTGTGCAGAGGTAAGATGTATAGAGGAAATATTCACCACCAAATTAGTCAATTCCTGTTCCGTGTTCCCATATGGGTAAAGTTCTCCATGGACTGCTGCTTGTGCTGCAGAGGTAAGATGTATAGAGGAAATAGTCACCACCAAATTAATCAATTCTTGTTCTGTGTTCCCATATGGGTAAAGTTCTCCATGGACTGCTACTTGTTCTGCACTCGGCCTCTCTTCGTTTGACTGCATGATCTCACTTGTTTCTGCACCGTAGTTATCAGAAGTGGTTCTGGTAAGGAAAAAAAGGGGGTTGTTTTAGACACTGCATTGGATCCCCCAGCCATGTCAGTGGCCATATGTATATCGGAAGTTGTCAAGGTTTGAGTTGTAGCCACCGGTGGATTACTATTGATATTGTCCACAGAACCCATATTTGCTTGTTCGACCTTGTTCGACCAGCCTATTACCTGTAAGTAATTCTGCATCTTCTCGAGCCACATGCTCATTTAATACATGATCTGTGTCTCTAGTAGGAAATAGTCTATCAGTACTCTTGGGCCATGAAAAAAAATGACCCAAGTTAAAGTCGGTTATTTCTCTCTGCAATTTTTTATACTTAGTAGCCTGCAACCTCTTATCATAATCACTGATCTGTTCAAATAAGTCAGCAACCCTGGTTATGACCACTTCTGCTGGAAACTTATTATATACAGTACTTCATCTTGTAGTACATTATTCTCTCCCAACAGCTCAGCCTCTAATGGAAGAAAAAAAATCTATCAATAGCTGTATGTAGTCCAAACCTATTTGAATGTTTAGCGACTGCCATCTCTTCAGTAAATCAGGATAGGTCAAGCCATACGTAGGCATCTTTAAAACACGTAGTCCCCTCGAGACAATTTTGTGATGCAAACAAGCCTCTAAATGTTTGGGTTGCCACTGCATATGCTTATATCTATATAATTAATCTTCCAAAATGCACAGCAATCCAGAAAAGTTCAATTCTGCTTCTTGCAAAACATCAGCAGAGGCCTCAGACAAAGTCAGAATATGTCCCAAAAACGGATAATCAACAGCCTTCAATATACGCTGCAGTCTCTCCATCCTGCCAGGGTTACAGCCAAAGTCATCACTACTTCTGCCATGCCCCAAACAGGTATATAACAAAGTAATAAAACGGAAATAAAAATATATAACCTGTCAAGTACAGTCAAACGTAAAAAAGCAAAATAAAAAAAAAAAAAATGTTTATTCAATGACACTACACAGATAAGCGCTTTCACATTAAACTAACAAATGTTTCATCAGACAAGTAAAAACTTCAAAGAATCTCTTAAATACAAAAGCATCACTACCCAGCTCATGAATACATATTCAAACTGACAAATAAGAATAGAGATACAATAAATCACCTAGGATATTCACTACCTCATCAGCAAGCACTGATACAAAACACATCCCTCAACAACGACATCACAAAAAAACTACAATGCTGTAGTTCAAACAGCAGCACTATAGAGTACAAATTGTACTCTTATTCATAAAGTTCATAGAATTCATGCAAACAGCACAGGACAAAAGCTAATCTAAGACTATTACACTTCCCTCCATAAACTATATAACAATAATACTAAAAAATGAAAAAAAAAAAAATTATTTCATATCCATAAATATTCTCTAAACCCTGATGCAAATCAGTGTAAGAGAGGGCACATTTTATGGACTGGTTTCAGGGACATGGAGTCATTTAGACCTGGTAGTTTAAAGGATCGTAGCTCAGGTATCCAACTCTGTTCTCAAGCTTCAGTGATGTTCTTACCATTACCCCCCTAGCATCTGGCTTGACGGTCTCCAAAGCAAAAAAACTTGAACGTATGGTGTGTCCCTGACTTCTGGACATGCACAGCAAGTGCATTAGTGTCTCTCACATTCCTGATCTCAGCTAAATGTTCAAGGATCCTATCTTTGAAACACTGGTTGGTTTTACCTATATAAAAGGCAAAACAATCTTGGGAAAACGCATAGTAAATCACATTGACAGTTCTACAGTCAGCGTAAACAGAAAAATCTGTTATGCTTCAATATCGGGTGCTCAAAAGTATGGCCAGAATATATATAATGGTATACTCTGTAGTTTCTATATGGAGAAGTACCAGAGTGTGAAGAATTAGGCAGGTTAATACAGACTGTATTATTCCTATAGCAGAGTTGTATTTTCAGAAAGATGCCATTACAAAAACTAAACTGTAGTCCACTGTCTGGTATGTCAGCAAGGTCAAGACAGCTCTGTATAATATCCCAGTTCTTTTTAAGGGTGTCTGTAATTATATTCATGTCACTAGAATATGTCAAAACACATCTAGTAGTTCTATTATTTCCAGATACAGGAACAGGGGTCATTACAGGAGCAGTAAAATCAGAAAAGTATGGTCTAGCTATACTCCCTCTTTCCGATCTGACTCTCTGTATACAGGCATCTATCTCTGTCTCAGTATACCCATGTTTTAAAAAATCCGGCTTAAAATCCTTCAATGCATATTCCAACGAGGTCTCATCAGTGTGTAAATGCATGACCCTAAGACACTGTCCCCTCAGGACATTCCTGAGGATATGTCTGGGGTGGATGCTACTCTTGTGCAACACTGAATTCTTTTTACATGGCTTCTTATATATTTTTGTATTAAGCTTGACTATGTTGCTAATATGGACAGTAATATCCAAATAAATCAATGGATTTTAAGGAGATATTACTACTGAAGCTTAAAAAGTTCGTCGACCTTTGCAAAAAATAAATAAACTCATTGAGTTGTTCAATACTACCCTCCCAAAGCAAAAAATGTCACCAATAAAATGTTTATAGTAAATGACATGTACATATATATTATCTTTAAGAGCCTTAGTCTGTTCCCAGTATGCTAATACAAGGTTGATGTAGCTACTGGCACAAGCTGCGCCCATAGTCACGCCAACCTTCTGCAAAAATATTCCTGACCAAACATAAAAGCATTGTTCTCTAATACCAATTCAAGAAGAGCACATATAAGCTCAGTTTTACTACTGGGCATGTTCACATATTGTGCTAAAAAAGACCTTACATAATCAATACCCACGGTGTTAGGAATCACTATAAATAGAGAAGTCACATCTAAAGTAACCAATACAAGATCAGTTGTCCAGTCAAGACCACTGACCTTACAGTACAGGTCCTCTAAAAAAATCAGAGACAACAGTCAGTCTGGGCCTGGTTTCTCCCGCTTTCTCCAGATCCCCAGTAGACTCCCCACTGGCACAGCTATAGAGTTGAGATCCCAACTGAGAGGCCAAGCCAAGACCTCCAGCACCCTCTTTGTCCAACCAGTGCTTCATGTCCCTGCCCAAACAGCTAACACATACACACTTTGAGGTTTGATTCACACACACACACACACACACACACACACACACACACACACACACACACACACACACACACACACACATACACACACACCTGGGAAAGGCGGCACAGGTTTACTAGCTATGCCTCCTTCTGCCCAGACTATAATGTAGTTATCACTGCCATCAGCCTCGTCCTTATCAGCTACTTTAAGGCCCTTAACAAAGGGTGTCCATTCTTACTGTGAAATGTTACTATCAGTACAAATGGTAGTTTGACCAAGAGCAAGGGTGTTAGGAGTGGCACTCAGTGTCGCCAAATAAATATGCAAGTACTCTCAGAACTTAAATATGTCTCACAAATATCAACCACAATGATAGGTTTAAATATATGTAATAATAAATAATAAAAGAACAAGTAAATACTCGGTATATAATCACAGTTGCATCAAAATCACAGGAAATATTTAAAACAACATTGCAGGACAGTCTCAAATAAATAAAGAAAACATCTAAGCTATACTTCACTATATTCCTGACTGTATCTAAGAGAAATTACTGTACCTAACTAACTTACTTACAGAGCAAGCAGGTAGATGTGGTGAGTGGGTCTTCCAGCTGATGCTGTCAGGTCAAAGACAAAATGCAACATTCCCAGTGTCTCTCTCTCTCTCAGAGTTTTCTTAAATTAATATCCTAAATATTACTACTGGGATAGCTTGTAGAATGACATCACTTCTTGTCATCTGACTCTATCACAGGTAAAATCCCCACTGATGCAGCTGGTAGCATTTATCATCTACCTATGAAAATGCATAAATATCAGATCTTTTGGCTAATGGTGGAACTCTTAAAATAATTTGCATTCCTCCACATTTAAAGACAATATAAAAAAAATTCTAGGCATTATGTCTCCTGTTGCACTGAAACTGAAAGATAACATCTCTTTTTATGTCCCAGCCATGAAGTAATTCAATCTCAACTATTTTTCTGAAGTTAACTTCTTGTGTTACAGTTTCCATTGTAGAAATATATACATCTAAACAGTTACAATAGTGTATATAAATTTCTGTTTTTTTCCAGTAGGGTGCACTGTGGATACATCTTTTAAGCTCAGAACTGTACAAGCCCTGTTCAAGACACACTTCTGTGCCAGCAGTTTGATATACACATAACATGCACTTCTAATACATTTGTAACACAAGCATATGAATCATGTTGATATTCATAAATGACATTTAATTATTTAAAAAATTCCAGATAGCTGGGTTGACAGTATCGCCTTTCATGACAGTTATCTCTTCCTGTACCTCTCAGGAACATCCCAACACGGAGGTTCCTTGGAAGACAACATGCAAGAGGAGGCACTTAGACTCTCCACAAGAGTCTGTCACTGAAGACGCTGATTTTGATGAGGAGGAAGGGTCCCCCAGATCACCACCTGATAGTGTATCCTTTGGAGACATCTTGGAACTCCTTAAACAAAGATGTGGTTGGTCTCCCGGTAACCCTTCCCTAAAGGAATCAGTGTTTATGGAGGCTTTCAGGTTTGGCCCATCTACCTCCTGGGTAATTCCACCTGCTGATGAGCTTATAGATCTGGTCTCTTGGTGAGCTAGGAAGGAACTGGACACTGTCAGGCCTATTCCCAAGAAACCAGAAAAAATCCTTGCACCACCAAAAGATCGCTTCTATTATAGGTTCATAGGTACATAGGTAGATACTAGGCTATCTGCCATAGGGCATTTATAAGCCTAGCCAGAGTGTATTTGGCTTCCGCCTCCCTATTAGATTAGCCTACTGTGCCTCTGTAAAGTAGGTCACAGAAGGTACCCTTTTAAGATTAGTTTACTGTGCCTCTGTCTAGCAGGGACACAGAAGAGATCCCAGGGGTGAATTTGCGATTTCCCATCCACGCGTTCAGATTTTGCTTGAAGAGGGTAAGCGAGGGGCTATGTCTAACATGAATTGGGATTCTATTCCAGAGTGAGGGGAGCCTCTGGGAAATGAATCTGTCCCTCCAGCATGTCCTATTTATTTTTGTGCTGAGGATTAGGTCCCTGGAGCATGTAGCTCTAAGGGACTTGGATTTTTTGAGGTGGAGCATGTCCATTAATTCTGGGTTTGACATGGCTTTGTATGCCAGGCATAGATCGCCTCTGAGTAGGCGGTAAGCAACTGAGTAGAGCTGGAGTTTCTTTCGTCGAGCTGCAAAGGACATCTGTTTGTAGCCCATGATCCTCTTGGTGAGGTACTTTTGGGGTCTCTCCAGTTGCTGCAGGTGTCGGGTATGGTAAATCCCAAAAGGGGCATTGTATTCAATTATGGGCCTGATGAGTGATGAGTAGAGGGGCACAATGACCTCTCTTGATCTAGATGTGAACCCTTTCATGATAATTTGGGCTATATAGAAGGTCTTTCTAACCACTTTGGCAACGTGATTATCAAAGGAGAGATTACTATCTACATTGGTCCCCAAATCTCTAATTACTTCTTCCGTACTTAATGGATTACCACTTATGTGGTAATTTGTGGGCACCATGTTTTTCCCAAAGGGGATGACTATGCACTTTTTAGCATTTAGCTTGAGGCCGTGGCAATGGCACCAAGCATCCGTCTCTGTGAGACCCTTTTGGAAGATGCTTGTGTCAGCTGGAGATTCGATTATGGCCCTGCCCCCAGTTTGCAGTCATCTGCAATCTTTGTCAGCCATAATCCCCCGTGTTAGCCTGAACCTCAGAGAAGTATATACCAAACAAGAGAGGTCCCAGAACTGAGCCCTGTGGGACACCACTTGTAACTGGTTTGGATTCGGACATGGCACCTGCGATTCTGACCATGTGGGTTCTATCTCTGAGCCAGTTTGCAACCCATCTTGTGATATAGGGGTTGATATTTAAGCTGGTAAGCTTATTTATGATGCCCGAGTGGGGTATTGTGTCGAAGGCTTTTGCGAGGTCCAGGTAGGCTGTGTGGACTACCTTGCCCTCATCTATGGCTTTGGTAACTGTTTCAAAGAAATCAACTAGGTTTAAGAGGCAAGATCTGCCCTTAACAAAGCTGAATTGGGTAGGGTCCAGTGTCTGGAGGCTCCCAGTGTCTTTGTTTATGAGTTCCATGATAATACGCACCATAGCTATACAGACCAGACTAGTCAGGCTTATGGGGCGATAGTTTCCGGGGTCCGTTGTGGCACCACCTTTGTGGAGTGGGACCACTGTAGCTGTATGCCATTCTTTGGGTACATATCCTGTAGTAAGACTAAGTTTGAACAGTGACTTAATGTGAGGGTTCAGTTCTTCTTGGAGCTCATGTAAGACACAGCCTGTGAAACCGTCTGGTCCCATAGATACTGTGTTTTTTTGCTTTGGAGAGGGCAGCTTTCACCTGTGCATCTGTGATGTCAGGGAGGTTACATTCAGTTGGGATAGGCATTTGCTCCTTTGGGGGGGAAGGGGTTTGTGCTGAATCTGTCTGCCAGGATGTTGGCTATGTCTGTAGGTTCGGTATATTTTGTACTGTTATGCAACAATTCAGAGCATATCTGGGAGTTTCCGCCCATGTTCCTGACATAACTAAAGAAGGCCTTGTGATTATCTTTAGTGTCTAGGGCAATTTTTCTTTCGAAACTGGCCTTTGATGATTTTATGAGGGATCGAAGTTTCTTGCTAATACTGATCAGAGATGCCTTCCCTTTTTGGGATTTTGCTCTGTCATGTAGTAGCTTCCTCCTTCTGTTGTATAGTTTATTTATGACCGGGGTCCACCAGACTGGTCTCCTGTTTTTGGAGGAGTGAGTCTCAGTTTTATTTGGGATAGCACGATCCATGCATTCCTGCAGGTGCTCATAGAATGCATTTGTAAAGATTTCTGCAGATTGGGCTGTATTATCCTCTGGCCCAGGGGCTTTGAAGGATTCCACATCAGTCTTGAAAAGTGCAAAGTTGGCTTTTGAGAAATTCTTTACAGTGATTTCCTTGGCTGGGGGTAGGGACGGGATATGGATGTCCAGGGAAATTTGTTTATGGTCTGATCTTACCAATGAGGGGTTTACCTCTGGTGTGGAACATAGAGTCCCCATGTTGGTGATGACCAGATCCAATATGTTGTTCCCTCTTGTGGGAGTGGTGACCAATTGTTCCATTACGTTAGAGTTTATAAATTCAAGGAACCGTTGGGCGAGGGTGTTTGAGTAGTTTTCCCAGTCAATGTTTGGGGAGTTGAAGTCACCCAATAACATAGTGTTTGGAGAGACCTTCATATTCTCCAGTGTTCTCAGGAATGCCAAGTGGGGTTCCTGTAATAGGGAGGGTGTTCTGTAGCAGGCTACAAACTGAAAGGCAGTTTTGCCCGCTGTTAGTTGCACATGGATGGTTTCTGATGCTTCATGCAGTGCCACTAACCTGGAGGTGTAGGTATCTTTGATGAATATAGATACTCCCCCTCCTTTTGTGCTTTGGTCCGAGTTTTGGGGCCGAAACGCATGGTATGAGTTATAACCTGGTAGTGCTGGTGTGCTCTCAGGAGCCTTGAACCAGGTTTCTCTTACTGCACAGACATCGATTTTCTCCATACTGAGGAGTGCCTCGAGTGTGTGTGCATCTTGAGGTTTAGACTTCTGGCATTGAGTAGCATTACTTTTAGTTTTTTTATCCTTGGGTTGTCTATGGAGGTGGGTTTGTCCTTTGAGCCTTGCCTAAAAAGGCACTATGGGGGTGGCAAGAGCCTTGGCCAGTATACGAAAGCCTAAGGGTGACAGGTGCAAGCCGTCCCTAGCGAAGAAACGTGGCTTGTCGAGCATGTCATCCCAGGCTGACAGACACTGGATCCCCTTTGAATGACACCAATACTTTAGCCAAATGTTGAAACTGATCATTTTGTCTTTATACTGTGGCATCATTCTTGGTGAGGGCAAGATGCTACTCAAGGTCAGGGTCATACCAGTCTGGGCTACATGGTCAGAGAGCTCCTCTATGTCTCTTTTCATGTAGCACAGGGAGGTACGTCTCAAGTCATTTACACCAGCATGGACAATGTCGAAGTCATACTTTTACTTGCTTTGGAGTGACCTGAGTGCATGCGTTATGTGGCAGATCCTGGCACCTGACAGGCAGCTTACAGTGACCTTCTCCTTGTACAGTCTGGTGAGCGGGACGTCAGTGTGCCGGACAATAGAGTCTCCTATAACTAGTGTATTTGGTGTGTTGTTTGGCCTTAAGGGCTGTGACTGTGAGGCACACTGATTTTGTAAGATATGTGATTCATGGGTATTGTTGAGGGGTGGCTGTTGCTTGGATATCTGCTTAGGAGGTCTTTGCTGTTTAGGCAGATTTTTATTTAGAGCCTCCGAGTATGTTTTTGTGTGTTTATGTGTTGGGTATGCAGATGCAATAGGTCTGTGTGAGACTGGGTTTGTGGTGTGGGTGGTTACCTTTTCCTCCTGACTGACTGTGCCAGTCTTGGGTTGAGAGAGCTGTGCCTCCAGTTTGGCTGTGTAACTGCATCTCTCACATGTATTAGAGTTTGTTGGAAGGAGGAGAGGGTTGCCTGTGTACATAAGGTAACATTGCCTCAAAATTCCCAGATTAACCAGCTGGACTGGAGAGTAACCTTGAAACTGACCTTTGGACATACCAGATTAGTATAGGGAACTGTTTTTTTACTGATCAGATTAGGGAAGGGAAATGATTTTTCACTTGATCAGGAAGGACCAGTTGGGAGCCTAATACTTATAAGAAGTCAAGGAGGGTGTTAGTGCTTTAGTTAGTTAGTGTTTCCTTATAAGAGCTGAGCAAGTGCAGGGCTGTAGAAAGAGTAGAGTGATTACTTTGAGAGTTTGAACAGTTCTAAGGGAAAAAGTGAAGAGCAGACTTTCTGGAGCCTGGAATAGTTTAAACCTGCTTAGGCGGTGCTGCCCGACGCTGCTCAGTGCGCAAAACCACGCAAAAGAGAGTTGTAGGGTTTTAAGAGAGAGAAATCAAGGAATAAAGGAGTACCCATTGATGCCATGGTTGTTGCAGCAGCCAGAAGAAAGGAACTAGCATAACAGAGTTCCTATGTCCACCACCATTAGAGGGATTCCAGGCCACTGGGCAGGTTTAAGAAGTGTATCTATGCATCAGCAACCTTTGTTTTAAGCTCACTGAATTATTTGGCACATTTTACCAGATTTCAAAGAAATTTGTCAAGGAGCTTACCAAATCTCTTTCAGAGTCAATAACCTCCAAGGAAGGAAACACCATATCTGAAGTAGTTAACTTCATTTGTCCATCAACCTATGGGTTATCGGACCCATATCGGATCCGAGCCGGCAGCTTCCAACAGCTAAGATCTGAGCTCCAAGCTCCTCCCCCTAACCCATAATCCCCTGCTATCCCTTCCTGACCTCAGATCTAGTTTGCCGCAGTTCTCTCAGCAGCTTGATCGAGCTTCCAGGCATAGTGGTGTCGATTTTGTGAGAAAAATCCTTTTTCTTGTCATTTTAAACATAGTTTTTGTGTGTGTGAGTTAGCTTAGTTTCCCACTAGCATTAACATGTTTTTTTTCTAGTGTCTAGTTACCTTTTAGTGTCCCCCCCCCCTTCGTGTACCCATTAGGGTGTGTGTGTGTGTGTGTGTGTGTGTGTGTGTGTGTGTGTGTTTTGGGACCTACCAAGTGTGTTTTCTTTGGGTATGGCTGAGGCACCCAAAACCTTTTCAAAGTGTACCGAGTGTGGCCATAAGCTGTCCCCAGCTGATGGCCACACTCGGTGCGTTTTGTGCCTTGGGGTTGAACATCACTCCTCCGGCTGCACTATTTACCCAGCGTTCAACCCCAGGGCCCTCAAAGACCAGAGGTCGAAGCTGATTCTGGCGGGACTTCTGCCCCCGGACCCGGCTTCGTCCTCTGGTCCTTCCATGGCATCTGCTGCGGCTGCTGCAGCGCCACCTGCTGTTCCCCCTCCCCTGGCCGGGACTCAACCTCCCACCTTGGGCCAGGAAGAGAGGGACACCAGAAAGGAGAAACGTCGGGAAAAGCATCACAAGTGGCGGGCCGAGACCTCTGCATCGCCCCCTCCAGCCAAATGGGTTTCTCCTCCTAGGGCCTCCAAGTCTCCTTCCTGGCTCCAATCTCCCCGCTTTTTGCTGGGGCTGGAGGAAGAGGAGACCTGGTTGCCTTCGAGGTCATCGAGGCGGCACTCCTGGCCCGCCTTGGTGGCCTCATCAAGGTTTACCCGCAGTATGTCAGATGCAGATTTGGACCAGATGATGCACAGGTTTCTCCAGGCACAGCTGCAGATGGGAGTGCTCCTGCCTCCCCCCCTCCGGGGGGGGGGGGATTGACCCCCTTTTTTGCCCCGATTGCTCCTTCTCTGACCCACTACCGGGGTTCGGAGCCTTCGGAGCCGGGTAGCGTCGGAGCCGGAGGGCTGTCAGCACCGATAGTATCGGGTACTTCAGCGCCGATGGCATCTTCGAGTCTATCGGGTCCATTTTCTTCAGATCCGAGCTCTCGGAGCTAAGAGCTGTGCTTCGGATCTGAAGGTGTCAGTATAGCTTCGGCTCCACCTCGGTCGGAGCATACTGGCCCTTCAGATCCGACCGCATCGGCACCAGCTCTGATCCACACGTCGGATCCAAGGGAGGGTCTGCTCTTGGATTCTAGGGAGAGCAGCTCTCCTTCAGCATTCGATGTCGTGGAGAGGATTTTGTCGAGGGATTCCAGGCCCCCGGCTTCAGCTACGGTTCCACCCTGCACTCCCTCTCAGACGGGTCCACCTACCATCACCCGGCCCCAGGGACAGCCTGCTCAGATGTCCCAGATAGTTCCATTGCTGGAACATGATGTGGTTGGTGAGGCCTCCTCGGACAGCCCCCCCGAGGAGGTTCCTCACAAACGCAAGTGCAAGAGGAGGCACTTGGACGCCCCTGAGTCCTTGACAGAGGACACAGATTTGGAGGAAGGGGAAGGTTCCCCAAGGTCACCCCCCCCTGAAGACGTCTTCTTCGAAGACATTATGGAGATGCTTCGGATCGGGGGGGTGGTCTGCCCCAAAACCTTCCTCTGACGAGTCTGTGTTTCTGGAGGCGTTTGATGCAGGCCTGTCTACCTCTTGGGTGTCCCCTCCTGCTGATCCCCTGGTAGACCTGATTACTACCAGGGCATGGAAGAACCGGACACTGTGGAGCCCATCCCAAAGAGGTCGGACAAAATTCTCAGCCCCCCTTTGGACAGGTCATGTTGGAGCAAGGGAGCCCTGGTAGATGCCATGTTGGTGGCGGCCGCCACCAAAAAGGAACTGGCCCAGGAGATTTCCTCGGTCCATCCTCCAGACAAGAAGTCTCGGACGATGGACCTTTTCTGTGAGGTCGCTGAATTATATGGCACACGTCATACGACTCCAGCGGGATCTTATCAAAGAATACGGTGGGTCGCCCCCAGAGTCCATGTCGGCAGAGGACAAGAAAGTGTACAACACCCGGATGGCCACTGTCAAATCTATCTCCAATACCTCTATGCAGTTACTGTCCCATGCCACGGAAGGGGCCGTTAGAGCTACCAGAGCAGGCGTCATCCTACGGCGACAGGCGTGGCTCCATCACTGTGATTTCGTGGAACCCTTTAAGGCGTCATTCGCAAATGCCCCGTTTGATGGGTCTGCCCTTTTGGCAAGACCATACGCGAGACACTGGTCCAGAGCGAAAGAGACAGGAGATGTTGTCAGCCGTTGGAGTCTGCTTCTCTGCTCCCCAGAGGTCCTTCTCCAGGAACCAAAAGAGACAGAAGAAGATGTGGATCCGGAAGTCTCAAAAGTCCTGTTTCGCTCCAGACCCCTTGTCCTTCAGAGGCAGAGGAGGACAGGGTGGACGCCTCCCCAGAGGCAGAGGGGGCCCAAAGAACTTTGGGTCCAGAGAACCTTTCTCTGATTGACCCACGCAGCAACCCTGAAGGGTTGCCTGACTGTTCCACTCTGGAGGCAGTCGGGGGGCATTTCTCGAGACACCTGGCAGCTTGGGAATCCATTACAACAGATCACTGGGTGCTATCCCCTTTCTCAATCCCCCTTGAAGTCTCCGCAGCCTCCCCGATGTCCCACCCAATCAAAGGGAGGCAGCAGCCAAAGAGATACGCCGGCTGCTAGAAAAAAGAGCAATCCAGCACATCCCCCCAGACCAGTCTGAGTCAGGCTTTTACTCCAGGTTCTTCTTGGTGCCAAAAAAGACGGGGGACCTCAGACCAATCCTCGACCTGTCCTTTCTGAACCTGTCAGTAGCCAAAGAAAAGTTACGGATGGTCACTCTTCAATCCATTCTCCCTCTTTTGCAGGAGTGGATGTGCTCTATAGACCTCAAGGATGCATGCTACCACATTTTGATGGACAGACGGTTTCTCCGCTTCCGGCTGGGAGCCAGCCATTACCAATTCAGGGTCCTTCCCTTTGGTCTCACCACAGCCCCCAGGGTGTTCACCAAAGTGTTAACGGTCATAGCGGCCCATCTAAGACTCCAGGGAATTCAAGTCTTTCCATACCTGGATGACTGGCTCCTGACTGCCCCTACCAGGCATCTACTTTGCACTGCCAGGGATTACCTTCTCCATCTAGCTCCCTGGCTGGGGATTATGATAAACATCGAGAAATCTTCCCTTCTTCCAACTCAAATCCTAGATTTCATCGGTGCCAGATTGAACACCAACCAGCTTCTAGCCTTCTTGACTCGGGACCGGCTTCGAACTCTGAAACTCCATGTACTGGCCCTACTTCAATCCCCAGCTCCCCCGGTGGAATTGGTCCTGAGGGCTCTGGGCTCGATGGCGGCAACCATCAACCTACTTCCTATGGCGCGTTTAAACATGAGAGTTCTTCAATGGACCTTACAAGTCCAGTGGTCCTTGCTGCTACATCCCCTGAACTTCCCTGTTCCTCTCAGCAGGGTATGCAGGAAAGCCCTCTTATGGTGGCTCCAGTCCCCGGACCTCCAGAAGGGGTGCCCCTTCTCTATGTCCCCTCCGCTAGCCATGGTGACCATGGACGCCTCTTGCCTCAGGTAGGGGGGCACTGCTTGGACAGGACCGTCCAAGGCATGTGGAACCATTCGGAGACCTCATTGCATATCAATGTCCTAGAGATGAGAGCGGTGCTTTTGGTGTTGCAAGCACTTCAAAGCCTTCTTCCCTTGGGGACAATTGCGATCCAGATAGACAACATGTCAGTCGTCTGGTATATCAACAAACAAGGGGGAACCAGGTCCTATCCACTTTGTCAGGAGGCCATGAGAGTGTGGGAATGGGCTACGTCCACCAACCGCTTTCTCATAGTGATGCACATTCCGGGACGGTCCAAAGTTTTAGCAGACAGAGTCGATCCATCCTGCCACTGTACGAGTAGTCTCTGAATCCGAAAGTAGCAAAGCAAATCTTCTCCAAATGGGGTCAACCTCGCTGCAATCTTTTCGCCTCTCCTTCGAACACAAAGTGCAGCGACTACTTCACTCTAATTACCCCACCCGGGGAATCCCCCAGGGACGCTCTGGTACATGTTTGGCCACCCGGTCTACTTTATGCTTACCCTCCTCTGTCCCTGATGCTGAAGTTTCTACAGAAAGCCAGATGGTTGGGGAGCAGAATAATCCTCATTGCCCCATTCTGCCCTCGTCAAGCTTGGTTCCCATATCTATGGTCTCATCTAGTGAATCCCCCATGGATTCTAGATCCCATCCCGGATCTGATTTCTCACCCATCAGGCCTGTCGACCCCAAATCTGGACAACCTCAAGCTCACAGCTTGGTTGATCCAGTTCCAGTAATAGCTAGGACTCATGGTATCTTGTTCCCTGTCAAGGCTATCCTAGTAGCCGCTCACAAGCCATCTACTAGAAGAATATATAATAGTAAATGGAAGCGTTTTTCTATTTGGGCGAAGCATCGTAACCTAGATCCCTTTACAGCCCCATTGCCAGCAGTTCTAGACTTTTTGTCAGGTTTATTCGACCAAGGTGCTAGCTCTTCTACGGTCAAAGTCCAGTTGGCCGCAATCTCTCATTAGCATGTTGGCAGTGATCTAGGCCCTTTGACTTCGTCCAAATTATGTAAGACCTTCCTAAAAGGCACTTTCCTACTAAGACCCCCAGTAAAAGATGCAGTTCCTCCTTGGGATTTAACTCTTGTACTTCAGTCTGTAACAGCTCCACCTTCTGAGCCTGCGACTTCAGTGGATCTAAAATACTTATCTTGGAAGACGGCTTTTCTTGTTGCCATAACTTCGGCCAGAAGGGTCTCGGAGATTCAAGCCCTTTGCGCCAAGCCACTGTATTTGGTCTTCCACAAGGATAGAGTCGCTCTCAGGACCAACCCCTCCTTTCTGCCCAAAATTGCATCGGAGTCTAATATCAACCAATCTATTAATCTACCAGTCTTCTTCCCAAATTATCAGAACAAAGGTGAATACAAGTTGCATTCTCTAGACATACATAGGCAACTAAGATTCTATTTGCACAGGACAGCTGATCACAGGAAATCAGACCAACTTTTTGTATCCTTTGCCAAGTCCTCTTTTGGAAAACTTATATCAAAGGTCACATTGTCCAGATGGATTTCCCAATGTATTGTTTTGGCATATGAGAGTTCGGGCCAGCCTTCACCTCAAGGAGTCCATGCCCATTCTACCCGATCGATTTCTACCTCTGCGGCTTTTCGATCTAGGGTGTCTTTGGATGACATTTGTTCAGCAGCCACTTGGGCTTCATCTCATACATTTATAAATCACTACAAGTTGGATTTTGTTTCCAGAAGGAGAGCATCATTTGGCTCTGCAGTGCTCCGGAACATCCTTCCATGAGGACCTCCCAAGAATCAGGTAGCTGGGGACTCTGTCCCATAGGTTGATGGACAAATTAAGTTAACTACTTCAGATTTAGAAGTTATGTACTTACCATAACGTTCCATCTGAGTAGGTAAACTTCATTTGTCAGCAACCGTCCCTCCCTCCATCCCCCTAACCTATATGGATGTTCTAAGGTCTCCTGCTGTCATGGCGGATTATTTCCTGGTTAGAGTAGGGAGGTGGTTCTTGGTATCATATGGTTTATGGATAGGCAAACTCGATCTGGGGTCAGGAAGGGATAGCAGGGGATTATGGGTTAGGGGAGGAGCTTGGAGCTCAGATCTTAGCTGTTGGAAGCTGCTGGCTCAGATCCGATATGGATCCGATAACCTATAGGTTGCTGACAAATGAAGATGTTAAGTTGTCAATCTCGCCTTCATTCTTGCTTGATGGGTTCGGAGCCGATCCCTCGGCTCCGACTCGGCACTTGCTTTAGCTCGAGAACTCCTTTTACCAGCTCGAGGCAGCCCCATATCCCATGATGCAAGGCAGGAAGTACCCAGATCTCGTTTGCCGCTTCGCTTGGGAGGTCTTCTCTTTACCAGCTCCTGGTAAGTTGTTCACTTTTGTGATATTAAGCCCCTTTTTTTTTTGAGTTTAAACTAATTTTTTAATAGTTTAATCCTTAATCTAACCTTTTCTGACAGAAACCCCTGTCTCTTTTAATTTTTAGTCAGTCAATTTTCCCTATCCCATCCCCCCCCTGTTAGGGTGTGTGTGTTGGTGTTTTTTACTAAATACCTCTTGGTATTAATTTAATTTAATTTGACTGGTGTGTGTCTGTTGTGTTTAGGCACCATGTCTAAGGAGAGGGTTTCAGGTTTTAAGAAGTGTGACTCGTGCTGTCAGAAGATGTCTCTGACAGACGGTCACACTTCTTGCCTGTACTGTTTGGGCCCTCTTCACCTGCAGGACTCCTGTGCTATTTGTCACTCCTTCAGCCAGAGAGTCCTGCAGGAGAGACGCAATAAGTTGATTCTCAGGGGTCTTCTTAAGCGGAGGGCTCTCCGCTAAGTCGGCCCCACAAAAATCAACAAAACTGCCAAGGCCCAGGCTTCTGTTTCTAAGCCTGCGGCCTCGGCCCGACTTCGTATAGAGTCGAGATCGGCTCGGCTGGAGCCGATTCTGAATCCACAAAGCTTTCGGCCGATGGCTATCGGTGCCGAATCTGCTGACCACTGTGGTGTCGGCCCGATCGGCTCCGACACCCACATGGCACGGGCATCGGTGTCGGCTCTGATCGGCTCCGACACCCATGGCACAGGCATCGGTGTCGGCCCGATCGGCCCGACACCGTTACTATTTAGCTGTGTCGGCTCCGCTGGAGCCGATACACCGAGACGTTCTGCCGGCTCCGAGAAATCGGTGCCAACAGGATCAGTAGTATCGGCTCC
The DNA here is from genome assembly GCF_019279795.1 of Protopterus annectens. Taxonomy (NCBI): domain Eukaryota; kingdom Metazoa; phylum Chordata; order Ceratodontiformes; family Protopteridae; genus Protopterus; species Protopterus annectens. The sequence continues at coordinate 68,620,501 of NC_056751.1, forward strand.
GATGGCCCATTCCAGGAAGAGGTCGAGGTGTCCTTCCTTGGAGCCGATACTTTCAGCTCGGCCGCCTCTTCTATCGGAGCGGAACCATCGCAGTCGATCTTTAAGGACATCCAGGTTGTCAGATCATGACCTAGGCAGAGTGCTCAGTAGATTGCTCAAGTCACAGGTACTAGCCCAAATGCTACACAGTCCGTCTCAGCAGACGACTGTGGGTCCACACCCCGTTACTGTTCCTCCTTTGACTCTACCCCAGAGTTTGGAGTTGGAGTCTTCGGGCAGGGTTACTGCTACGGCTGGAGGACCGATACCTCCTTCTGTCCCTTCAGCCCCTACTCTTATCTCCTCTTCCTTAGAGGGATTCGGTGGTCGGGCTTCCATGGTCTCCTCCGAGGGGTGAGTGGCATCGGACCCTTGTCCGAGCCCGCTCTTCCCTTGGAGCCTCGGCCTTGGTCAGCTCGGCTCCGACATCTGCCTCGGAGACTTCCTTTTCGGTGGCCCCTGGAGTTCCTAGCTCTTTGGAGCGGGTTCTCTCGGACCTGCCTGGGAGGGGAGCATTCGAGGTGATGAAGAGTGTACTGGCCACTGGTATCAGTCAGCAGTCTCTTCCCGTAGCTCCTCCCTCTATTGTACCTGTTGACATCTCTGCCACTTCTCTTGCTACAGGACCCAGAGATCCTCCGCCTCAGGTTTCCCCATTGGGAATTTCCGCCTCTTCCGAGGACTCTCCTGATGTTTCGGGAGATCCTCCTAGGAAGAGGACTTGTAAGAGGAAGCATGTAGACTCCCTGAGTCTGTCACTGGATACTGACTTTGATGAGTCAGAGGGATCCCTAGATCCCCTCTGAGGATGTCTCCTTCTCAGACATCCTAGAACTTCTGAAACAGAGGGAAACTGGCCCACCAACAATCCCTCTGAGGATGAGTCAGTATACCTAGAGGCGTTTGGATCTCGGCCCTCCACCTCCTGGGTGTCTCCGCCTTCGACCCCCTTATGCAGGTTATTGCACGAAGGCGTGGACAGCTCCTGACTCTGTAGAGCCAGTCCCTAGGAGGCCTTCTAAATTTATCACTGCCCTAGTGACAAACAATTCCTTACCAAAGGTGTCCCTGCTGATGCCATGGTGGTGGCTGCGGCCACCAAAAGGAACTTGCAGATCCTTCCGTGCCCGTCCATCCTCCTAATAAGGACTCTAGGACCATGGATAGATGCAAGCGGATGTTTTCCTCAGCGACCTTTGCTATGCGTTCGCTGAATTATCTTTGTCACTTCACCAGACTCCAGAGATATCCTCAAGGAGCTGGGAGAAGTTGTTCAGGATCCTACAGCTGCAGGGGCCCAAGAAAGATTGCTTCAGCTAGGAACCCTCAATTCCATTGCTAACTCCTCCATGCGGCTAATATCTTATGCTGCGGATGGAGCGAGTAGAGCCGAGGCACAGGTGTGGCTCTTAGACGCCAAGCCTGGATGCGGCTATGTGATTTTATGGATCCTTTAAGGCGTCCTTCACAAATTCTCCCTTTGATGGGTCAGCTTTGTTTGGCCCTCAGGTGAAGGAGACCTTGACCAGGTGTGAGCAGGGCGGCAAGACTCTTTCTGCTGTTGGAGTCCATTTTCCACCCCTTCTAGGCCTTATCCCAAAGGACAGAAGGGTGGGAAGATGTGGTTCCGTAAATCCCAAGGAGTCACGCCCGGATTCACGTGGTCAGTTTACCCCTAGAGGCAGAGGGGTAACAACAACAGACGCGCTCTAGAGGCAGAGGGGTCCAAGAACCAGGGCAACAGGGAGTCTCTTCCTGAGAAGCCTTTTCAGCATCCCTGAGGTGTTGCCCGGCTGTCCCTCCTTGGAGGCAGTCGGGAAGACTATCACTGTACCCAGAAGCCTGGCATTCCCTCACTCAAGACAGATGGGTACAGTCGATCGTATCCAAGGGTTACATAATTCCTTTCGAGGAAAGTCCCTTTCCCTCAAGTTCCTTCCAGATGTACCACCCGGTCTAAGGGACATTGCAGAGTTAGAAATCAAAACTACTGCAAAAGAGCCATTCAGCCAGTTACAGTAGACCATTCAGAGCCGGAATCTACTCAAGGTTCTTTTGGTCCCCAAAAGACGGGAGACTGGAGACCAATATTGGATCTCAGCAGACTCAACAAGTCTGTCAGGAAGACAAGATTCCGAATGGTCACTCTTCAGTCAATTCTGCCCTTCTTACAGAAGGACAACTGAATGTGCTCAATAGATCTTCAGGATGCGTACTATCACATCAAAATTCACAGACGCTCCAGGAGATTTCTCCGCTTTCGGCTGGGGTCCAGTCATTTCCAGTTCAGAGCCCTGCCCTTTGGTCTCACTACAGCCCCCAGAGTGTTCACCAAATGCATGGCAGTGGTCACGGCTCACCTGAGACGTCAAGGATTCCAGGTGTTTCCGTATCTCGACGACTGGCTCCTGTCAGCCACCACCAGGCATCACCTTATACTAGCCAGGGATTACACAATAGACCTTTGTTCTCATTTGGGCATCTCAGTCAACTTCGAAAAGTCATCCTTATCGCCCTGCCAGTCTATTACCTTCATAGGCGCAAACTTAAACACTGTTCGGATGTCAGCTACCCTTACAGAACAAAGAGTTTCAGACATTCAGACTCATGTCAGGATCATTCTGGCCAGCAAGAAAGTACAGGCCAGAATGGTTCTAAAGGTATTAGGTCTCATGGCTGCGGCCATCACTCTTCTTCCCCTGGCTCGATTCTACATGCGCCTCCTTCAGTGGATGCTGTTCACACAGTGGTCATACCAGCAGCTCCAATGCGTCACCAGATTCTGGTGACACAAACATGCAAAGAACATCTTGCTTGGTGGATCACATCGTCTCAGGTTCACCAAGGCAGATGCTTTGTACCTCCGTCCCGATAGCCACTGTCACCACGGATGCCTCCCTGATCGCGTGGGGGGCTCATTATCAGGGCAGGATGGTTCATGGGACGTGGCAACCGTTCGAGTACCATCTGCACATAAATGTCCTGGAGATGAGAGCAGTGCTTTTAACGTTGCAAGCCCTCAACGACTTTCTTCCCGTAGGGACAATTGCAGTCCACACAGACAACATGTCTGTAGTTTGGTATATCAACAAACAGGGCGGAACCAAGTCCTACCCTTGTGTCGAGAAGCGCTCAGACTATGGCAATGGGCGATCTCCTCTCATCGGTTTCTGGTAGCAACGCATATCCCTGGGAAAACCAACATTATAGCGGACAGATTGAGCAGAGCTATTCTCATGCCTCACAGTGGTCTCTCAAGCAATCCATAGCGGAAGAGATTTTTCTGGAATGGGGTCGTCCATGTTGCGATCTTTTGCTACTCCCCAAAACAGCAAATGTCCAGACTTCTTCAGCCTCTTCCCTCTATCAGGCCATCCCCAGAGACGCTCTGACCCAGGATTGGCCCCAGGGACTTCTTTATGCCTTCCCCCCCATTTCCTCTGATCCCTCAGGTGTTCCAGAAAGCTACCGTTTTGAGAGCCAAATTGATTCTCATTGCCCCTTACTGGCCTCGTCCAGTTTGGTTCCGTTCCTCCATCATCACCTTTTGGTGCAGCCGTGGCATCTGGACCCAGTGCCAGATCTACTGATTCACCAATCCGGTCAGCTGCACCGGTCAATCCCTTCTCTCAACCTCACAGCATGGTTGCTCCACTTCCTTCCTAGCCAGGCTTCCTTTGATCTCTAACCCAGTTAGAGATATCATAGTAACTTCACTAAAATCCTCTACCAGGAGGATTTACGAGCAAATGGAAGCGTTTCTCTTATTGGGCTAAGGCCCAAAATATTGATCCTTTTACTGCCCCTGTTCAGGCAGTTCTGGACTTCTTAGCAGAGATTTTTCATGCAGGCTCCTCTTCTTCCACAGTCAGAGTTCAGTTGGCTGCTATTTCTAATTTTCATGTTGGGATAGCAGATCATAATATTATGTCCCATAGGCTCTGCAGGGCCTTCTTGAAAGGAATTTTCCTACTAAAGCCTCCAATCAGGAATCCTCCTCCTCAGTGGGATCTAAATTTAGTGCTGACATCCTTGATTCTTCCCCTTCGAGCCAGCTGTTTCTTGTTCCCTGAAATATCTTTCTTGGAAAACTTTATTCCTAGTGGCTATTACATCTGCCAGGAGGGTGTCTGAACTTCATGCTCTTTCGGTTCGACCCCCCTATTTGATTTTTCACAAAGACAGAGTATCTTTGAGAACTAATCCATCATTTTTACCTAAGGTCGCTTCAAAAACAATCTGAATCAATCCATTGATCTCCTGTATTTTTTCCTAACTATTCAGATAGAGCTGAACAAAAGCTACATTATCTTGACGTCCACAGTCAGCTTAGATATTATTTGGACAGAACAAAAAATTTAGGAAATCTGATCAACTTTTGTTTCCTATGCGGATAATAAAAAGGCCTTCCTGTTTCTAAAGTGACTTTGTCCAGATGGCTTTCTTCGGTCATCACTGAAATTTATACGATCAGGGGAAAACAGCTGTGCTCAAAACCTAAAGCACATTCAACTAGGAGTTTAGCTACTTCTACAGCTTTTCAAGCTAGACTGCCTTTGGACACTATTTGTGCAGCGGCCACTTGGGCCACCTCCTCACTTTTGTTTCCCATTACAAATTGGACTTACAGCCCCATTGCCAGCAGTTCTAGACTTTTTCTCAGGTTTATTCGACCAAGGTGCTAGCTCTTCTACGATCAAAGTCCAGTTCGCCGCAATCTCTCATTATCATGTTGGCAGTCTAGGCCCTTTTTGACTTCGTCCAAATTATGTAAGACCTTCCTAAAAGGCACTTTCCTACTAAGGCCTCCAGTAAAAGATGCAGTTCCTCCTTGGGATTTAACTCTTGTACTTCAGTCTCTAACAGCTCCACCTTTTGAGCCTGCGACTTCGGTGGATCTAAAATACTTATCTTGGAAGACGGCTTTTCTTGTTGCCATAACTTCGGCCAGAAGGGTCTCGGAGATTCAAGCCCTTTGCACCAAGCCACCGTATTTGGTCTTCCACAAGGATAGAGTCGCTCTCAGGACCAACCCCTCCTTTCTGCCCAAAATTGCATTGGAGTCTAATATCAACCAATCTATTAATCTACCAATCTTCTTCCCAAATTATCAGAACAAAGGTGAATACAAGTTGCATTCTCTAGACATACATAGGCAACTAAGATTCTATTTGCACAGGACAGCTGATCACAGGAAATCAGACCAACTTTTTGTATCCTTTGCTAAGTCCTCTTTTGGAAAACCTATATCAAAGTTCACATTGTCCAGATGGATTTCCAAATGTATCCTTTTGGCATATGAGAGTTCGGGCCAGCCTATACCTCAAGGAGTCCATGCCCATTGTACCCGATCAATTTCTACCTCTGCGGCTTTTCGATCTAGGGTGTCTTTGGATGACATTTGTTCAGCAGTCACTTGGGCTTCATCTCATACATTTATAAATCACTACAAGTTGGATTTTGTTTCCAGAAGGAGAGCATCCTTTGGCTCTGCAGTGCTCCGGAACATCCTTCCATGAGGACCTCCCAAGAATCAGGTAGCTGGGGACTCTGTCCCATAGGTTGATGGACAAATGAAGTTAACTACTTCAGATTTAGAAGTTATGTACTTACCATAACGTTCCATCTGAAGTAGGGAGGTGGTTCTTGGTATCATATGGTTTATGGATAGGCAAACTCGATCTGAGGTCAGGAAGGGATAGCAGGGGATTATGGGTTAGGGGAGGAGCTTGGAGCTAGGATCTTAGCTGTTGGATATGGATCCGATAACCCATAGGTTGCTGACAAATGAAGTTTACCTATTCAGATGGAACGTTATGGTAAGTACATAACTTCTAATTCCTTGTAGTTGGCTGCCCTCCAATCTATTTGTAATTAGTACATGAGAGTAATCTCTCCTGCTGCTGAAGGTATCTCACTGGCAGTGGATTCAGACATTTCCATTAGAAGACATGCCTGGATGCCCTTGTGTGATTTTGCAGAACCATTTAAAATCTTCTGTTGTAAGGACTTAACCTCATTATTTGGCCCCAAGGTAAAAGACACACTGTCTAAGTGTGAACAAGAAGGGAAGACCCTGTCTGCTGTGGGAGTATGTTTTTCTACCCTCAAAGGTCTTGTTCAAGGAATCAATGAGGTGGCAGAAAGTTGTGGTTCAGAAAGTCCCAGGCTCCCTTCAAGATCCACGTGGAGGTAATTCCCCCAGGGGCAGAGGGGGGAACACCAATAGAAAACACCATTCCCGTGGCACAGATGGTCTGCATAACCAGGGATCTAGGGATTCTTTCTCTGATATATCTTGTCAGCACTCCTGAATGGATGCCCAACTGTCCATCACTGGAGGCAGTCAGAAGTTGCCTATCCTTGCACCAGAAAGCCTGGCTAAACATCACAAAAGACTTATGGGTGTGGAAGATAATATCCAGAGATTAATGTATACACTTTTCCCAATAGCCTCCAACACTTTGGAAGAAAAGTGCTGATGTTGTACACAGTCAGAGGGAAGCAGCTTCTCTGAAAATAAAAAAAGTTGTTAGAAAAACAAGTGATCCTAAAGGCCTCCCAGACCAGAGAGGGTCTGGAAATTACTCAAGATTCTTTTTGGTGCCAAAAAAAAACAGGGACTTGTGACCTATTTTGAACCTCAGCAAATTAAATCTATCTGTTCAGTATACAAAGATAGTCATGGTTCAGTCCATTCTGCCATTTCTGCACAAGGGCAACTGGATGTGCCTAACAGAGCTTCAAGATGCGTACCATCATATAAAAATGAACAGGAGCTTCAGGAGATATCTGTACTTTCTGCTGGGAGCCAGTCACTATCAGTTCAGTGCACTCCCCTTTTTTCTCAACAAAGCCCCCAGGGTGTTCACCACATGCATGGCAGTTGTAGCAGCTCACCTGAGACTTCTGGGATTCCAAGTGTTTCCATATCTAGATGACTGGATCCAGACCACTCCGACCAGGCATCAGCTGATTCAAGTAAGGGACTATTTACTCTAGCTGTGCTCCCGTCTGAGAATATCAGTCAGTTACAACAAATCTCAGCTGATACCAGCTCAGTGTTTTTAATTCACTGGTCTAACCTGGATACAACAACCCAAATAGCTTCTCTTTCTCTATCTTGAACAGAAACCATCCAGTTCCAGGTCAAGAAAATAAGTCAGAACTCTTCACTTCAAACACATCTGATACTTCAAGCCTCAGTATCCATGACAGAGGCAATTACCCTTGTACTGCTTGCCAGGTTCTGTATGAGAATAATTCAATGGGCATTCACCACTCAATGATCTATTCTCCAACACCCTTTATCCATGCCAGTCAAAATTAGTCAAGAGTGCAAGAAGTACCTTCTGTGGTGGATCCACTCATTCAACTCCACAAAGGCAGTGTTTTTGTTCTTCCTCAACTGTAGGCCACATTGACCACAGATGCCTCTCAGCTCGGGTGTAGTGGCATTTCATGGGAAGGATAGGTCAAGGCACATGGTCTAATGAATAGGCCAAGATGCATATCAATGTCCTGGAGATGACAGCTGTCCTGCTAGCATTGCAGGCCTTGCAACACACTGTCCCATGGACAATATGTCAGTAGTCTGGTACGTCAACAAAAAGGGAGGAACCAGATCTTACCCTCTTTGTCAAAAAGTTATGAGAGTATGGTAGTGGGTGATCTCTTCCAATCACATTCTGATAGCAATGCACATCCTGGGGAATTCCAACGTAATTGCAGAAAAGTTAAGCGGGTCCATTCTAATGCCTCATGAGTGGTCTCTCAGTGTCAACATGGCAAAGTGAATTTTCCACCAAAGAGGCCAACTGTGTTGCAATCTATTTGCCTCTCCCCTTAACAACAAATGTAGCAAGTTCTTTGCCCTGATCCCGACCAGAAAAGTCACCAAGAGATGCTCTCCTTCACTCTGGCCCCCCCCCCCCGGTCTCATTTATGCCTAGTCCCCATTACCTCTCATCCAAAAATTTCTACAGAAAGCATCTTGATTGAAGAGCATGGTTATCCTCATTGCTCCTTACTGACCTCATCAGAATTGGTTTCCCTACCTCTGGCTTCAATGCGGTGCAGTGGTGCAACGGTTTGTGTTGTAGTCTCACAGCAAGAGGTTCTCTGGTTCGATTCTTGGCTAGGGTGCCTTCTGTGTGGAGTCTGCATATCCTCCCTGCTTTTGTGTGGTTTCCTTTCACATTACAAAGACATGCATCTGGAGCATTTCTCCCAAGGCCTCCACTGAAAGCTGTCTCGTTCCAAATCAGACTTACCTGGTAAACAAATGTTATATAAATAAATAAATACATACATACATAAATAAATCTTCTACATCCACCATGGATTCTGGACCCTGTTCTGGACCTCCTGTGACATCTGACAGGCATGACTTACCCAGACTTAACAAGCCTCAAGTTGACTACAAAGTTTCTCCAGCTCCATTGATTTCTAGACAGCCCAGGCTGCCCTCCCTCATTTGTACCATTTTATTATCTTCTCACAAAGCTTCTGCCAGAAACATTTATAAGAGTAAATGGAAAATATTTGTTATTTGGGCCCTAAGCAAAAACTTAAACCCCTTTTCAGCACCAATTTCAAAAGTCCTTGATTTTTTGGCAACAATTTTCAATGAAGGTGATAGTTCCTCAGCTATCAGAGTACAATTAGCAGCCATTTCTAATTTTTATTTGGGAGTAAATAATTCTACTTTAGCTTCTTCTAAGCTTTGTAAAGCCTTTATAAGGAGAACCTTTTTACCTAGACCTCCAGTTAAAGGATCCTGGAAAACTGTTTTCTTATTTGCTATTACATCTGCCATAAGAGTGTCAGAATTTTAGGCATTGTCCTATAAAACCCCTTATTTAGTTATTTTCGTAAAGATAGGGTTTCTCTGCAGACTAAGCCTTTATTTTTACCTAAAGTGGCATCTGAATCCAACATTAATCAGGTCATTAATCTTCCAGTGTTCTTTCCAAAAATTTCAAAGAAAGACTAGTATTTATTACATTTCTATCGTCACAGAACTAAAGATCTAAGAAAGTCTGAACAATTGTTTGTTTCCTTTTCTGATTCAAAACTTGTCAAATCAGTATATAAGTTAGTTTGGCCAAATGGTTAACTGATTGTACCTTTGTTTATCAAAAAGTGGGCTTCCCCTTGTCAAAACCACCCAAAGCCCACTCTACCAGGTCTATGGCAACTTCATCAGCCTTTTTATCCAGAATGTCCTTGGATAATATTTGTGCAGCTGCAACTTGGGCTAATCCTGATACTTTTATTGCTGATTACAAACTTGATCTGGTCTCTGGTGAAACAGCCTTTGGCTTGGCAGTGCTCTGCAATATCCTTCCTTAGAGTCCTTCTGGGATTTAGGTAGTTGGAGACTCTGTCCCAACAGTTGAGGAATGAATGAAATTGGACAATATCAGATTAAAAAGTTATGTGCTCACTATAACATTCCATCTGTGTTGTCCATTTTCATTCTTCCTCAACTTCCCACCTACTTATCCTCTCTTTTTCTACTCCTAGAGAGATTGAAGAGTTTATCAGGAACCTCTGTTCCTAGTTTGAGCTTCAGCTTCCATTCTTTTATTATTTCTCACTGCTGTATTAGTCTTACAGGCAGAAAACAAGATCTGAGGTATGTTAGGTTGGTGGGGAATTATGGGTAAAGGGAGGAGCTCAAGAGTTCAAGAATCTATGATCTGGAAGAAGGGGCTGAATCAGATCCAAGGGTCAGATCTGAACCCAACAGTTGAAAAATAATGAAAATGGATAACACAGATGGAACATCATGAGGAGTATCAAATTTCTTATTTACCACTGGAAGAGGATTTCTAGGTGGTGCCTAACCGATATCATGGGCCCTGTGTGGTGTCTACCCTTCTGGTTTTGAAATATTTGTTTGTTACTCAGTGATGGTTTATCATATGCATCTATCCAGGTGCATCTTGTGGCCATCTCAGCTTGTATGGCCAGGGATCCTGCTCTTCATCTTACACTTGAGACCCCCTCAAAATCAAATTCCTCCTCCTAGGAATCTCAACTTTGTTCTTGAAAAACTGACTTTATCTCTTTTTCGAACCTGCCTTTCAGGCCGATTTGAGGTTCATTACTTGGAATACTATTTTGCTTATTGCTCTAACATCAGCAAGGTGAGTCTCTCAGCTGTAGGCTGTCATGGTGGGCCAACCATATCTGATTTTCCACAAAGACAAGGTTGCTCTATGCACTAATCCTTCTTTCATGCCAGAGGTTGTTTTTGAATTTACCCAGAATCAAGCCATCAATTTTCCAGTTTTTTAACCTAAAAACAAGGGAGAGAAGATTCTGCATTCCTTGGATGCGTACAGGCAGTTCAGGTACTACCCTGACAGAACTAAACTTTTCAGTAAAGCTGAACAGCTGTTTATTTCCTACTCTAGGGCAAAGAAGGGTAAACTTGTCATGTTGCTTGTTGGTTGTTCTCTGTTTTTTTTCTGTTACTCCTACCATGGTAAATCTATTACTGGTGAGGTTAATGCACATTTTGCCAAAGATTTATCCTCTTTGGTGTCATATTGGAAAGGAGTAGACTCTAGAAGCATTCTAGACACAGCATCCTGGTCCTCTGTTCATACCTTTACAAAGCACTGCAAACTGGATTCTTTATCAATTTCTAGAGCAAGCTTTGCAAGGACTATTACCTAGGGGCTCCAGGATCCATATCTTTCTACCTCCCAGGTAGGATAAGGTTAGGGAATCTACCCATATGCCACTGAGATAGTGTGAATGATGAACATAGTACATGTAACAGTAGATATTTGAATTTCATATCACCTCAGTGGCTGCACCCACTCATCACCCCCTTGCTTTGCATATAGTTCAATAACCTCCAACCTTGTTGTGTTGTTGATTGGCTTTGGTTATTTGTGTTGGTGTTTTATGGCTGCAAATTGGTTGATTTCAGGAAATTCTTGCTTCTGGTCCTTGTTGGTTCATCCTGCTATGAACTAAAAGCCTGAATAAGTGACTTTCTGTGACAGGGTTTAGGCTTCCTCTAGTGGGAGAGGCTTGGACAGTCCCCTATTGCAGAAATTCAGAGGGGTGATTCTGAGCTCTGGAAAGCTGCCAGTCTGGAGTTTGTGCATAACCCATATGCCACAGAGGCAGTATGAAGTTTGAACATCTATTGTTACAGATAAGTAGGAATTGTACATCTGTACTTTCTCAAATGTATGTGAATTTATCATGCATCCAGAAATTTATGTGTATGGAAATTTCCTAGACCATTGCACAATATTTGATGTTCTATTTGGCAGATTGGGCAATCTGAATATGTTATACTGTGGTTTGTATTCAGGTTGTCTATATTAATTGCATATGCTGAATACTTTACTATCAGATTTTAAGCTTATGTAAGTAGCTGCATAGAAGCATTGGTCCTCCTCCAAAATAAACGTATTTTCAAATTTGAAAATAACCTGCCATGGTGAAAGCTAAATATAAACAAGTTCTAGAAAATGAGAAATATTGTGCATAAAAATAAATGTAACTCCCAGGATGCCAAAAATGCTTTTTGTAAAATTTAGCTGTGAACTGCAAATCCACCAAAGCCAGATATAAGGTAAATATAGCCACTCGAGCTAAAGGCAACCACAGACCCTTCTTTAACTATGTTAAAAATCTCAAAACAATGCTCAGCACTGCAAAAAGCTAATAGTAAATGATGGCACCTATAAATATAGCTCAAACTCACCTTCTCACATTCCTAAATCACATACCTGCATCTACTCCACCCCCAGTCTCCCAAGAACAAGTCCTTAAGCTACAATCGAAGGCCAAGTACACTGCTTCTATGGGACCATAAAACATATGAGGATGCCTACTGGCTAGCTTTAAATAGGACCTGTCATGCTCCTACAGTGATTATTCAATATCAGCCTCCAAAGATGCTATTTACTAGATGAATGGAGGACAGTAACAGTCATTTTCCTGCACAAGGGTAGGGTGTCAGTTTACCCAGGTAACCATAGACTCATAAGTCTGATAAGCCTCATCTGGAAGACTCTGGAAAGAATCATTATGGAGTTAATTAACAAGGACATACACAACCTACAATCTCTTGATCCAACAGAGAGTATTTTGTCAACTTCAGGATTTTTTACTGTAAACCGCGGTGGTGGTGCTATGGTAGCATTGTCGCCTCACAGTAAGACGCTGTCCGGTTTGATTCACAGCTAGAGCGTCTTCTGCGTGGAGACATGCGTGAATGGGTGTACCTTCGTTGAAGGTTGTGCATCAGGGCTGGTAACTCAGCATGTAAAAATCAACTTCCAATCATTAGCGGACCGAAGTTCCGCTGTGGCGACCCTTAACCGGGAAAAGCCGAAAGACACAAACAAACAAACAAATCATGACCCAAGCCAGTTGATTTTTTTCTAGGGCATATCCTGCCTACTAAGTCTGGTTGACTTGTTTTGGAAGGTTACTGAAACAATGGTTGAAGGAAAGTCAGTAAAAAATACTTATCTAGATCTCTGTAAGGCATTCAATGCCATTTCACACTTGGGTATTGTTAATAAACTCTCCCCAGCTAAATGTCAATCTCTGCGTAACATGATGGATAGAGAATTGTTTCACAAATCGAAAAAAAAAAATTAGTGCAGGTGGCTCCATCTCCTGCAAAAGACCTGTCACCAGTGGTGTACCACAGAGTTCTCTCCTTGAACCACTCCTCTTCAGCATTTACTTTTCAAAGGTCAAAGCCAATGTTAGGTACTCATTGCTCACCAAGTTTGCTGAAGACTGTAACCTAGGTTCCATTATTACCTCTCTAGGGGACACCACGATCCTCCAAGAGGGCCTTTCCCATATAAATAGCTGGTCTCAAATTCATGCACTAAAATTAAATGACAAAAAATATATATATTATCCTTTGGCAAGCATGACATATCCTGCAACTATCATGTTGACAACACACCCTTGAAAATTAGGGACCAGGGAACCAATATAGACAGAAAACTGCCCTTCATTCACCCTGTATCCACTGTTGTAAGAAAGTCCTTTTTCATTACACAGCTTATTAGTAAGAGTATGACATCAAGGTCCAAAGAAGTGATCATTCTACAGTACTCCACACTTATTAGACCAGTCATTGAGTATAATGCCCTTTTGTCATTTACCTGTCCAAACACTGACACAAGTCGAATGCCCACAGTGTTTTCTCACAAACACAGTCAAGTGTTTAAATCTGATCATCTCAAGATCTTGTCATTATTCTCAGTATGTACAGGTTGCTGAAGGATGACCTCTGCCTTGCATACAGAACCTCAACAGATCTTAGACTCTTTGTTCTACTGCACATTTGCAGGTCCAGTGGTGGCATAAACACCTGCTCTAAACATATTATGTGAAGTTGTTTAATCTCGCTGTTCATTCTTCACTGATGGGTTCGGAGCTGATCCATCGGCTCTGACACGGCCATCAGCAAAGCTCAAGGTTTACCAGTAGCTCGAGACCAAGCCCCTTATCCCATGATGCACTGCTGGAATTATCTCAGATCTAGTTTGCCGCGGCACGGATCTCAGTGGTTCCAGTTTGCTCGAGCCTTTTTTGATAAAAAAATTGCTTTTCTCAAGTTATTTCGTAACTTTTTTTCTATTTCTAATTAGATTAGTTTTATAAGAGCTCCTGTAGTTGTCTCTATTAGACATATTTCCCTTGGTGCTTGATTATTTAGTATAGTTGCAGTGGCCTCGTGTTGGGCCTAGTTATTTAGAGTGTGCGTTTTTTTCTATTTCTATAGTCATTGCATTGATAGTATAGATATATAGTGTGCAGTTATATATATTTACATAGTATTGGCCCCCTTTTTTCTCTGGGCCATTGTTTAGAGTCTGTTTGATATTTAGGCATTTTATCTTGAGCCTAAGGGTAGTTGTGACATAACGTTTAGGCTGTATTTAGTCTGAGTAGTTTGTTTATTGAGTTAAGCCTAAAGTTCTTTCTTGATATGTCTGAAGAAAAAGACAAGCACCCAAAGTCTGGATTCAAAAAATGTCCAGACTGTGGGCAAAAGATGTCTCTTACTGATCGGCACGTTCAGTGCATGTACTGTTTAGGTGCAGTGCATTTGCAGGAGTCCTGCAGTATTTGCCATTCCTTTTCTTCAAGAGTTCTTTTAGAGAGGAAAAGGAAGCTTGTGGATCAAGGTTTGCTGAAGCAACCTTTTGCTGAAGCTTTGACTGATGAGGATGAGGCCAGCAAGTCCTCTAAATCTTCTAAATCCTCAGCAGACTCCAAGGCATCTAAAGACTCTAAAAAGTCAAAGAAAGTGGAGGATTCCGGGACTTCAGCTCCACAGCCCGAGTGTCTCTTCATTTTGGAGCCGGTCTCTGAGAGACCTGTATCTCCACCCTTCAATCTGCACCTTCGGTGCACTCCTTTAGGTCTTCTGTCAGTCTCTCAGATTTGGATATGGACCGACTGGTGCAGAAGCTCTTATGGGCACCAAGCCTTGCTAAATTGTTGTCGACTCTGACCTGAGCATCAAAACGAAGACCACCACCCTGGATTTTACTGCTCCTCCTCTGAGCCATATCGGATCTTCGGAGCCAGATGGGGCTGACCTGCTGATCATGGAGCCTTTGGAGCCGAGACCTGCTCCAGTGTCATCGGCTCCATCTACTCTGATGTCCTTGTTGCCAACCAGGGACTCTTAGGGGCTGACACTCTCCTGTCGGGTCCAAGGAGGATAGTTGCACTGACATGTTGCCGACTCTTCCTCTCGGGGCCTTGGCTCGAATGAGATCGGCTCCTACCTCTGGCTCATAGCCCACGGCCTCAGTGTGGGAGGGGCTGGCAGTTCCTTTGGGTCTGTTGACTCCTTCTCATTGGAACCGTGATGCTTTCAAAGCCATGAGGAGAGTCTTGACCCCAAAGACATCCTCGACACCAGGTCTGGCCTCTTCTTCTCCCAAAGCGCCTGTGTCCACTTCTGCCTCCATCATCCAGGCCAAGCGTAGAGATCCTGAGCCTCAGGTAGCCCCACAGGGTGCCCCTTTCTCTTCAGAGACCTCCCCAGAGTTTCCCACTGAGGAGGTCCCCAGGAAGAGATTGTGTAAGAGGAGACACTTGGATTCCCCACAGGAGTCGTTGACATCTGACACTGACTTGGACGAGTCAGAAGTGTCCCCACGATCCCCCTCTGAGGATATCTCCTTTGTGGAGATACTCAAGATCCTTAGGCAGAGGGGTGATTGGCAGTCCAAAAGCCCTACTGAGGACAAGTCAGTTCTCCTGAAGGCTTTCAGGTCTCAACCTTCCACCTCTTTGGTGTCTCCGCCCTTCGATGAGCTCATGCAGCTGGTCTCTCGGAGGGCGTGGGAGTCACCGGAGTCCATGGAACCTGTCCCTCGGAGGCCTAACAAGTTCATTTCTGCCCCGTAGATAAAGACTTTTTGTCCAAGAGAGTCCCTGTTGATGCCATGGTGGTGGCGGCGGCCACCAAGAAGGAAATGTCCAAGACTTCCTTGTCGATCCATCCTCGTAACAGAGTCCAGGATCATGGATCGATATGGGAAATGCATGTTTAGTTCAGCGACTTTTACACTCCGATCCCTGAACTATTTGACCCATTTCACCAGACTGCAAAGAGATCTTCTTAAGGAGTTGGGAGATACTCTATAATGTACTGTAGCTGCAGGGGCTTCCGACAAAGTTGCCACCTAGCTTGCTACACTAAATTCCATTGTGAACTCGGCCATGCGTCTCATATCATATGCAGCCGATGGGACAAGTAGGGCAGCGGGTATAGGAGTTGCTCTAAGAAGACATTCCTGTATGCGCTTGTGTTCCTTTGCGGAGCCCTTTATTCTTCATTTGTCAACACCCCTTTTGATGGCTCATCTCTCTTTGGGCCCAAAGTGAAGGAAACTCTCACCAGGTGTGAGCAGGAGGGAAAGACTCTGTCTGCCATCGGAGTCCATTTTTCCACCCCTACTCGGCCTTACCCCAAAGGTCAATGAGAGGGAAAATGTGGTTCTGAAAAGCCCAAGGAGTCTTTCAGGACACATTTGGTCAACCCCCCTCTAGGGGCAGAGGAGGGAGTAACAATGGAAGACTCTGCCCTCACAGCAGTGGGGGTCCGCAACACCAGGGTGACAGAGATCACTTCTCTGGGCAACCCTGTCAGTGCTCCTGAAAGGAGACCTGACTGTCCTGCTCTGGAGGCAGTCGGGGCTCACTTATCTTTGTATCCAGATGCCTGGCAAGATATAACAATGACAGCTGGGTACAAAGTATTATTTCCAGAGGATATTTTGTACCATTCTCCACCCCACCCACGCCCCAAAGGAGAATCCCAGATGTTCCACCCAGTTACAGGGAACAAGCAACTACAGAGGTCCACAAGTTGCTAGAAAAGCGTCATCCAGACAGTCGCAGCAGACCAAATAGGATCCAGAACTTACTCAAGATTCGTTTTGGTTCCAAAGAAAACAGGGGACTGGAGACCTATTTTGGACCTCAGCAGACTCAACCAATTTGTGAAGAAAGAGAAGTCCCAGGTGGTCACACTACAGTCTATACTTCTCTTTTTAGGGAGAGACAATTGGATGTGCTGCGTACTACCACATAAAAATGGCCAGGCCATCCAGAGATCTGCATTTCAGGCTGGGAGCCAATCATTTTCAATTTCAACCCCTGCCCTTTGGTCTCACTACATCCCCCAGAGTGTTCACCAAATGCATGGCAGTGGTCACAGCTCATCTGAGGCGTCTAGGATTCCAGTTGTTTCCGTACCTAGAAGATTGGCTCCTTACCTCCACCACCAGGCATCAACTGATTTAGGCAAGAGAATACACTCTGACACTCTGCCATCACTTAGGCATTACAATCAACTCAGAAAAATCTGCCTTGTCACCATCATAGCATATCATTTTTATAGGGGCAGAGTTAGACACTTCAACCACCACTCTATGACTACCATTTGAGAGGATATTTCTTCTTCACCAGTATGTCAGTTCATTAGTGTCGAAGGACAGAGCACCACCAGCTGCAGAAGTCTTAAAAGTATTAGGTTTGATGGCTGCAGCGATCTTGGCCACGCCATTAGCAAGGATGCATATGCAGATTCTTCAATGGCTGCTGTTTACTCAATGGTCCTATCAGGAACTCCTAATGAGTCATATGATTTTAATTACAAACTATTCTAAGAGAGATCTCTATTGGTGGTTGATGTCTCTTCATGTAACCATAGGACACCTCTTTGTACTACCCCATCCAGTAGCCACTGTGACCATGGACGCTTCCCTGATTGAGTGGGGGGGGGGTATTTTCAGGGAAAGACTGCCCAAGGCACATGGACGGATCAAGAGTCATACCTGCATATCAATGTTCTGGAGATGAGAGCAGTACTTCTGGCATTGCAGTACTTTCAGGACTCTCTTCCTCTAGGGACAATTGCAATTCAGGCAGACAACATGTCAATAGTCTGGTACTTAAACAAGCAAGGCGGGACCAAGTCTTAACCCCTTTGCCAAGAAGCCCTCAGAATCTGGCAGTGGGCTGCCTCCTCCCAGCGCTTTCTATTGGCAATACACATCCTGGGGAGATCCAGCATGATAGCAGACAAACTGAGCAGGGCAATTTTGTTGCTGCATGAGTGGTCCCTCAAACAAGAGGTTGCGGACAAGATTTTCCACAAATGGGGCCAGCCTTGCTGCGATCTTTTTGCCAGTCACATCAGCACGAAATGCAGAAGCTACTTTGCCCTTATTCCCGTTCCAGGAGAACCCCCGAGAGACGCACTCGTAAAAGATTGGCCCCCGGGTCTCCTCTATGCATTCCCTCCAATCCTTCTAATACCCAGACTTCTACAGAAAGCAATGTTGCTGGGAAGGACTATCATTCTTATAGCCCCTCATTGGCCTCAGCAGATTTGTTTCCCATGTCTTCTTCATCTATTGGAGGATCCATGGATTCTGGACCCAGTTCTGGACCTTCTGATACATCCATCGGGGGACCTCCATCCTTCATTGCAGTCACTGAAGCTCACAGCTTGTCTGCTCCAGTTCTGCTCGTAGCCAGGCTTCATGACCTTTCTAATGAGACAAGGCAGATCCTCTTGTCTTCCCATAAGCCATCCACCACAAGATTATATCTTAGTAAGTGGAAGAGATTTTCCATATGGGCCTCTAAGCAGAGCATTGATCCTTATCAAGCCCCTTTGATGTCTATTTTAGAATTCTCGACTATGATCTTTAATAACGGAGCTGCAGCTGCTGCAGTTTGGGTCCAGTTGCTATATGTAACTTTCATCTTGGAGTGGACGGGCTAAACATAATGTCCCACAAATTGTCCAAGGCCTTTCTCAAAGTAACCTTTCAAATGAGGCCTTCTGTGAAAACTCTTTATTCTCCTTGTAATCTAAACTTTTTGCTATCTTGTATAATTCTTCCCCCATTTGAACCAGCATCATCTTGTGACCTCATATTCTTATCATGGAAAATCATATTTCTGGTGGCTATTAATTCCACCCGCAGAGTGTCAGAACTTCAAGCCTTATCTATCAGCCCTCTTTATTTGATTTTTCATGCTGATAGAGTATCTCTTAGGGCAAACCCCTCCTTTTTGCCAAAAGTTTGTTCGGAATCTAATATCAACCAAGTCATGGAGTTGCCAGTTTTCTTCCCCAAGCATTTCAATAACCTTGAGTATATGCTGCACAAACTTGATGTTCACAGACAGCTCAGATATTAATTGGACAGAACAAAAGATGTCAGAAAATCAGACCAGCTCTTTGTATCATTCTCTGAAGCCAGAAAAGGTAGACCAGTGGATAAAATGACGCTTTTGAAATGGCTATCTGATTGTATTACCTTTCTTTATTCAGCTGCTAATATGCCCTTACTACACAAGATTTAAGCTCATTCTACCAGGGCAGTCTCTTCATCTTCAGCATTTCAAGCCAAATTGCCCCTTGATAACATTTGCGCTGCAACCGCTTGGTCTAAACCTCATACCTTTATCACTCATTACAAAGTTGATAAGGCCTCCAGGGACAGGGCTTCCTTTGGGTCTACGATCCTGAAGAATGTACTCCTGTGATCCACCCGAGATTGAGGGTGCTAGGGATGCTACCTATCAATGAAGAATGAACGGCGAGATTGAACAATTTCACATTAAGAAGTTATGTACTCACCATAACGTTTCATGTGAGTTGTTCCATCTCACCTTCATTCTTACGTCCCTCCCTCCATCCCCCACCTGGCTGATAGTTGACCTAGAGGCTGGTCTCATCCTGGTTATTCAATCCTTCTTTCTCTCTATGGGAGGGTACTTCTCTGACACGGATATAGTACACACAGCAAACAAGATCTGAGGTAATTTCAGCAGTGCATCATGGGATAAGGGGCTTGGTCTCGAGCTACTGGTAAACCTTGAGCTTTGCTAATGGCCGTGTCGGAGCCGATGGATCAGCTCCAAACCCATCAGTGAAGAATGAAGGCGAGATGGAACAACTCACATGGAATGTTATGGTGAGTACATAACTTCTTATTTTAGCACCTTTATTAAATTATCATTCATGGCATATGAATACATACATTAACAGAAAGGGAAACAAACCCCATTATTTCTTTCCCATTTACATACATAACACATCACATATCTTTTCCGTCTATGTAACTATCATAAGTTTATCATTACATAAATTGCTGAATACAGGTCTTCCTTAAATCTCACTCCTCCTGTTGAACATTATACTGCTTGTATTGCTACTATAATTTCCATTTATTTCTATGTAATTTGCTCATTCCCTTTTTCTAAAGATGTTAAAAAAGAGTTTGTTTACTTATTTTATAAAATTCCGTACTTCAAATATAGTTGGATTAGAATTTTATTTTCATTTTCTAGTAATTGCTTTTTGCCAGCCATCAGAATTAAACTTAATAAGCCCTTACATTGTCTAGGGAATTCAGATCCTGGGTCCCAGCTCAAAAGAATTAATCTGAAATTATTAATCTTCGTTCATTCCTTACTGATGGGTTATTGGTTCCATCCTCGGAACCGAGCCAGCCAATATCAAGCTTGCATCAGCCAAAAACCCTTGAGCCAAGGTCCTACCCAGAATGCTCTGCTCCCTGTTACCTGAGATTTCATTTGTCCCATTGGTGAACAGCCATTTAATTTTTTGATAGTTTATGTATTATTACTCTAAATTTTTTCTCAAAAGGTTATGCTATTATTTTCCTACCATATCTCACACTTTAGACTCTCCCTTTAGTCTTTTCCCTTTATTACCCTCTTTTTGTACCTTGTGGTAGTTCTCTATTACCATCATTGGTGATTCTTCCTTCTCTCTTTTTACCTTTTTCTTGGGTAGCCATTATTCTTCCTTTTGCTACTGTGCTTCTTCTCCACACCAGCTATGTCAGATAAGAAAAGTTCCGTTGGTTTCAAGCAGTTCAAGGATTGCAGCCATAAGTTATTTCTTTCCGATTGCCATGACTTATGTGTCCACTGTCTTAATGTCTCCCACTTGACTGTAGATCCTCCGTGTGGGATTTGTAAACACTTCTCTACCAGGACTCTCAACGAGAGGAAGAATAAGTTAATTTTGAAAGGTCTCCTCAAGTCTCCTTTCTCTGAGCCTATTTCTGGGTTGGAGGGCTCACCCCCTCCTGTTAAACCCGGCAAGAGGCGTTCTTCCTCTTCTTCATCAAAGTCACTCCCTTCTTCTCCCTCTGGAGATCATAGGGTGTCGACTCACAAGAAGGTGAAATTGATTACTACTCCAGTGCTGCCACCCGTGACACTGTCCGCTCCAGGCTCGGCACCAACCCAAATGATCCTGACTACATCCATGTCTCCTTTATCGATATTGGCACCGGAGTTCCTGGTGCAGACAACTATGGTTCCGACAGTTCTGTTGCAACCCCTAATGGCACCATCAGTACAGGTTCAGTCCCCTTCAGCACTGTTGGTACAGTCACCTTCGACTCCAAGTATGACTCTTCTGTACTCCATGACACAGACTTTTTTGGCACTGGCATGTACTTCAGTGCAGTCCTTTTCAGCACTGTCCTTATTGCCAGTGCAGACACTTTCCACTACGGCACCGTATCCTTCAGGGCAGACCTTTGCCTTTACAGTACAGACACCTTCAACTACTATGGCGCTGACAACTTCGGCGCAGACCTTTTCCACACTGTTTTTTCAGTGCAGACGTCCTCGGCCTGTGCTCTGCACCTATTGAATTAGCATGGACCAAATATTCCCCTTCACTGGATCCTTTTGCAAGCAGTCAGTATAGTCATTTCTTGGAAAGGCCAGAATCGCCATCAGCCTTCTCCATGAGGTCAACCAAGAGTCTTTCTGAGCAGGATGTGTTGTGGCTTGTTGAGCAGTTGCTCATGGCCAGAGGTCTGTCTCAACTGTCGAAGTCCACGTCCCCTCATTCAGATGAGCATATTTTGCCTCAAACCCCAATGTATACTCCTCCTTCGACTTTCACTCAAGTTTCGAAGCCTATAACTCTGACAGCAGCTTCCCTCCCTCCAACTCCAATAGTGGATCTCACTTTGGAACCAGAGTCGTCCTTGTGGCCTTCGATGCACTGGGCATTGGGCTCATACCTCTCAACCTGGAAGCATCAAAAATCTGGCCCATGAAAAATAGGTACAAATCTGTACGCTGATTAATATCAAATTTGTATACATAATTATGTTACCACACCGACTCCAGTGGAATTGTGGGATACCAACTTTCAAACACAAACTGAAGAACAGACAACCAAAATATAGCACCAGAGTCCCCCGCAGACATTCCAATGTCCCCTGTCTATTGCACCCCATTTACCATAAACACTAATGTGTGCATACTGCTTTACTTCTACAATGATTATTTGGATTTTATTTTTACATTTTGTAGCACAAATCACAAACACTAATCAAAATCTGCTAAACAAAGGAATACTGTCTCACAATGAAAATAGACTTTGCATTAAAACTTCTCTGCCCTTGAAACTCACATTAATTGAAACAGCATTGAAACCCACACCACATCCAAAGAAAATGCATGGCCAGTGGTGGATAAAGATTACTTTGGGCTGTTTTCCAATCATTGGCTCCTTGCACACAAAACAAGAAACATGCATGTGTTCTTTGATACACCTTCCTGACTTTATTAAATTATAGTCCTTGTACAGCACACTTGTTAGAGCGCATTTTAAATTTATTGTTTGAACATTTTTCCAGTAGGTAATGAAACATAATGCATGAAACAATAATGACAAAACTGCCCAATTCAGAACATTTCCATCATAAAAGTCTGCTTCCACACCCACACTATATATCTACATCTATATATAAAATAGAAAGGCAGTAGTGCAAGCCATAGGCATCTTGCACAACTTCTTGCACTTATTTTCAATTTCAGTTTTTTTGTTTTTGGTGGGGGCGACAAACATTTTGGAAAGTTGCTAGAATAAAATGTTATGTTACCACGATGCATTTCACTGCCAAGTCTTGAACCCAGGACCCTGTGCCCTAAAGTCAGAAAAACATACCACTATGCCAAATCAGCAGTTTCCTGAAAGATAGCCATTTAAGTTTCAGTCTTCCTATCATTTAGTGAATTCAGTTCTCACTTGTCACCATAGTTCTCAACCTCTTAGCACAAAAAAACCTGGACAAAGCCAATAATGGGGGAATACAAAATTCAATTCTCACTTGTCACCATAACTCTCAA
Organism: Protopterus annectens; assembly: GCF_019279795.1. Lineage (NCBI taxonomy): Eukaryota > Metazoa > Chordata > Ceratodontiformes > Protopteridae > Protopterus > Protopterus annectens. The sequence goes on from NC_056751.1 coordinate 68,643,271, forward strand.
CGTCTTAGTACAAAAAACCTATACAAAGCCAATAATGGAGGAATACAGCCCCAAAATAATCTTATAAACTTACATAATTGCTAGAGTAAAAGGTTTTGTGTTATCGTTTATTTTCTGAAGAATACAAAGTCTGAAATTCAAATGCCTGTCATTATTTAGTGAATTTAATCCTTCAGTGATTGCCACAAAAATGCTGAAAACCACAGACATTATGAGGAATAGATCAAAAATGAGGCATAAATGTGGTAGTGGCTAGGGACTTTAGGCTCTTTCTACACTGTACCCAAGGTACAGGGTTTGAGCCTGAGTACCTCTAGCCACCAGGTGTATTAAAATTGGGGCATTTACACGCGCACACACACACACACACACACACACACACACACACACACACACACACACACACACACACACACACACACACACACACACACACACACACACACGTACCAAATTCAATAAACCAGTACTGAAGAAGACAAAATAACCAGAAAATGTCCACACTCAGCTACGTTCTTATTTAGAAAGCAAGTCTCTGGTAAACTACTCAAGTTAATTCCATTACAACAATGTTAAACTGCTTCCAAGCCAAGCCCCTACATACACACAGACATGTATGTTAACTGCATATGTAGGTTTTCAGCACAAGGATGGAATAGTATGTAGTCCCCCAGAATATTTTGTTTATATAAAATATGGATACATTACTTATTTTTAGTGTAGCAGATGCATTACCTATCTGGAATATATTTGTATTAATTTGATAATGTGAACTGAAAAAGCACACATTTACCCCTAATAATCATTTTAATAGTTAGCATGGCAAGAAATCTTAGTATTTTGAAGTGCAAAATGTTTCACACAGATTCAACACAGCTGTTTCTAAGTTCTTCAGTCGGGAAACACCTAGTGTGCACCCATTTAACCAACAGTCATTATATTCAAATCCTAAGTGTATTAGTTCTGGTTTAAGCACTTGGGCTTCGGGCTGCAGGCTTTTTATATTTTAGGTTAGTCTGTGGTATTCACTGTGGGGAGGAAGAGGCTGGACTCTGCCCTTCTGAGTTGGGAATTCTTGTTAAAGGTTTATAGTGCCTGAATATTTGAACTGTAACTTGGCTTGGTACACCTTTTTTGCTGTAGCATAGATATAGTAGAGGGCTATGCCCGCTCAATCTAGCCTTATGTATTTGTTTGTTTTTTGTGTATTTCCTGGTTCAGCTTCTGAAACCTAAATTGGCGGCTTCTCTCCAGTGCTTCTGTGTGGATCACTAGTGATATCTGGTTACTGTTTCATTTTTGCATTTTTGCTTGCTAACACATTGCACTCAAGTTAACTGGCACTTGCTCACTAAAGCAATTATATAAGTCAGCACTAAAAAAAAAAAAAGCACTACACCTCACTCCCCACTATGTCCAAAGGTCAGTTGTCAATCTCCCAGCAGGTGGAATCTGGGAATCTTGAGGGCAATGTTATAACTGCCTCATGTACACGAACAACCCTAACCCTCTCCCACATACACAACACACAGAGATGCAGCTATATTTGTAGCCAAACTGGGCTGAGCACTCTCAACTCTCAACTGGCAAGAGAGACCAGACAGAGAAGGAGGCAACTACACACACCACAAAAACCAGCTCACATAATGCTACCCACACCACTGAATCAAACACATAAACACACAAAGGCTCAACAAATATGACCACATCATTGTCCATGTGAGTGTGAGCGACCTCTCCCGATCCTACACTACATGAGACATAGAGGAGCTTTCTCTGCTCTATGATTATGTAGCCCAGTATGACCCTGACCCCGAGCAGTAGTATCCTTCCTTCACCAAGAATGATGCCACAATATAGAGACAAGATGATCAACAAAATGCATTCCCACACCACAGAGACTGTTCCCACAAGAGGGAGATCACAAACATGGGGACAATCACAAACATGGGAGGAAGTATATCCTCATTGGGTGAGATCTGATCATAAATAATCTCATCTCAAATCCAATCCACATTCCACCCCAAACAAAAAACAACAAACAGTGAAGAACTTCTCTAAAGCAAACTTACAACTACTCAAGACTGGTGTGTGGTCCTATCCCCCCTGAGCCAGTGGAAACCACAACCCAAGCTCTGATTGAGCCCTTACAAATGCCTTCTATGAACACCTCCAGGACTGCATGGATCAGGCAATCCAAACAAGTCCAGGCAGAGGAATTCACAATGATAAACTAAGATAAAGGGATAGGGGACTTTGGGAGACGACAGAGTTTGGCTTCATTAAGGGCAGATCATGTTTTTGAACCTTTTGAAACTAGTGAACTTCTTCAAACAGTCACAAGGTGATTTGATGAGGCAGTCAGTCCATACAGCCTACCTTGACCTTGCAAAGGCACTTTCCACAATACCCCACCCCTACATTGCTGAAAACTTAAATGTAAATAAAACCCATATGTCACAAGATGGGTTGCCAAACTGGCTTGAAACTCCCAGGGCCAGAGAGTGAGAGTTCTGGCTTGGCCGACTCCGCCGGGTCACAAGTGGTGTCCCAGGCGGATATCCCAGAAGGGACTCCACGGAAACAGATAGCTGGTGCCAGAGCCATGGCCTGAAGTTAACCTATACCATAAAAAACACTACTACCTAAGAGGTTAAGATAGGGTCATCCGGACTAAGCAGGACAGGAGTTGACAGTGGCCTTTGACGGTTGACAGTGGTGCTTCTTTCACGAAAAGAAAGTGGTGATTGTGATGAAGACCTTCTAATCCCCCACTGAGATCATAGTGGAGGTCACATCCAGATCTAGTGGTCATTGTTCCCTGTACTCTTCACTACAATGCCCCATGATCAGGGTATCGCCCCATTCGGGATGTATCTCTGGGGAGGCCCCCCAAATTGGGAGACCCCAAAGGATAAAGGGAAAAGAAAATCTGTCCAATGTTGCCAGATTGAAGAAGGAAGAAGCTCTCAATATATTCAGTACGCCTGCTCAGAGGGTACAGAGGTGAGGTATACATGGCCCCAACATACCCAACCAATGGGACATGCTCCACTGGAAAAAAAAAATCCAAAAAAAACCAAATCCCACAAAAACCACTACTAAACCTTAGCACGGATATAAACGGATATGCTGAGGGATGAATTTATCACTCAGAGACTCCCCTCATGCTGTGATAAAAAAAAATCCCATGTGATGCAAGACAGAGCTTTCTCTTCTCTGTCTCTGGAAGAGAAAATCCTGTGGATGGGAGATGGTAGGTTTACCCCAGAATCAATCATCATCTCTGTGCTGACAGAGGCACAAACAAATAAATGGGTACAGTATTTTTTTTTCATATAAGGGTGGCGCACAAACAAACTTGCTAGGCTTATAAATGCCTCAGGGCAGATAGCCTAGTATGAACCTATGAACCTATGAAGAGACACTAAGCGTTGTTGGACATGCTGTCTTACAAATGCAAACATCAAATGCTTACAGAAGCATTACAGTGTGACAGTCTGCCCAACTCTTCAATATTCCACTTATATAAAAAAAACAGGTAAACAATTTCAGTTCTTAGTTGGAAATAAAATACGTATCTAGTACGTATCCATATGGAAATGACATATCTGAAAACCAACTCTGCTACAGGTATTTCTTCGGGCCCAGGATCACAAACTGAGTGACAAGCTTCCTTGATAAGGTTACTAGAAAATGCCAATCTCATTGAAAATGCATAAAGTACAGCCATACATTTCATTTTCATACTATTTCTTGTAAGAAAGCAATTGCCCACAGCCTGCATAAAAGACAGTCAACATGTCCCAACCTAAACTGAGCTCCAAATGTTATACCGACAAAGAAGCAGCTCCATTACTTGCTCGCACAGATGAATCCACTTCTCATTACTCACTCGCACAAATGGCTTCATTACTCGCTTCCTGCGCATGCATCTATTCAGAAATCCAGCCGGAAATACCTGGTCGTGAGCCCTGGAGATCAATACCGATAGGCTGGTAGCCCCGATGGAGCTGACGTTATTGCGTGTGTGATGATGTCACTCAAACCAAGAAAAATGAATAGAAAATAAAAAAATAAAGCAGCAAAAAAGTCAGAAATGAAGGGGTGCGATTCGGGAATCGTTGCACCCCATTATTAGACCCCAAAACTCAGTAAAAAACGAGTTATTCGGTATGGTTGAGAGGTATGATCGGGTTCTTCTCAGGCCAGTGGCTATGCCATTGGGGAGGGCATTCCTGGCTCCAAGCTGATTTTTTTCTATGGCACCTTCCAGGGATGCTCTCTCTCTTGCAGTTCACGGTTCTCTTGAGACTACTGGTCTGGAGGTGGGATTGTCGGGACAGGGTGTGACCCCGGTTCTGAGGTTGTTGTGCTCGGTTTCCGGGCTCCCATCCCTCCTTGGGCGGGCCAGCCTTCCAGGCTATGGAGAGGGCACTTGCCTCCACTGGCAAAGCTCATTTGTTAGAGTCCTTTCCCCCCTCTGTGCCGCAGCTGCCACAAGCCTCAACTCCCAGACACCGGGCGCAAGAGCCTCAGGTCTATCCTCCTTAGGAGGAGACCCCCTCTTTGCAGTCTTCCCCAGAACCTCCCACTAAGGAAACACCCCACAGAGCATCATGTAAGAGGAAGCACATGGACTCTACTAAGGAGTCACTGACTGTAGATACGGATGTTGATGATTGGGAAGGGTCCCCACCATCACCCTCTGATGAGGTGTCCTTTGGTGACATCCTCGAGATCCATAGAGAGAGTGGTGACTGGAAGCCCTCTAAGCCTTCCTCTGAGGAATCCGTATTCTTGCAGGCTTTTTGTGCCCAGCCCCCTACCTCCTGGGTCACCCCGCCTGCTGATGAGCTCATCCAACTCATCGTGCAGCGCGCATGCAAGGCTCCTGATACCACAGAAGTGATACCTAAAAGGCCAGATAAAATATTATCCACCTCCACTGAGCAACCCCACTGGTCACGTGGTCTTCCAGTAGATGCTATGGTGGTGGTGGCAGCTGCTACTAGAAGGATTTGGCAGAAGAGAGCCAAGCTGTCCATCTTTCCAACAAGGAGTCCTGGGCGATTGACAGAATAGGGAAGCGTGTGTTTGCTTCATTGACCTTCGCCGTAAGATCTTTGAATTATTTGGCACATTTTGCCAGGCTTCAACGAGATCTTATCAACCAGTTCTCTATAACCTTGGCAGGAGCTGTTTCTGACAAAGTCTGTGATAATGTGGCTTATCAGATAGCCACCCTAGAGTCCATTTCCAACTCTCCACATGCGTCATAGAGGCTGCTTCTTTGTTTGGCCCTAAAGTCAAGAATACGCTGGCATGATGCGAACAAGATGGCAAGACCTTGTCTGCCATTGGTGTCAGGCACTCCACTCCTCAGCAATACTATTCCAGAAATCAGAGGAGTGGAAAGATCTGGCACAAGAAATCACAGGGTTCTTTCTGGGATGCACGTGCCAAATTTTCCCCTAGAGGCAGAGGGGAAAACTCCAATGGAAGATGCCCATTTTGGGGCAGAGGAGGTCCATAAAACCGGAATTCCAGAGATTCTTTGGCCAACCCTCTCTGTGTTCCTGAAGTGTTTCCTGACTGCTCACCTCTGGACTCAGTTGGGGGTTGTTTCCCCTTGTACCCCGCTACCTGGCAAAAGATAACAACCAACTCTTGGGTACAATGGATTATATCCAGAGGCTATCACATCCCCTTCCATCTTTGTCCAGTCTCATCAAGAGTGTTACCTGACATTCCACCCAGTCAAAGGGAAACAGTAGCACATGAAATCAAAAAGCTGCTGCAAAAGAGTCATCCAGATGACCCCCCCCCAGACCAGATAGGATCCAGATTTTACTCAAGGTTCTTTTTAGTGCCAAAAAAGACAGGTACTGGAGACCAATTCTGGATCTCAGTACACTAAACAAATTTGTAAAAACAGAGAAATTCTGGATGGTCATGGTTCAATCTATCCTTCCTCTTCTGGAAGAAGATGATTGGATGTGCTCTGTAGATCTTCAAGATGTGTATTACCACATAATAATGGACAAACTCTCAAGAAGATACCTCCACTTCTGTATAGGAACCAGTCACTACCAGCTTTGAGCCCTGCCCTTCAGTCTCTCTACAGCCCCCAGAGTGTTCACAAAATGCATGGCAGTGGTTATCGCTCACTTGCGACTTCAAGGATTCCAGGCATTTCCATACCTAGATGACTGGATCCTTACTGCCCCCACCAAGCGTATACTGGAAGAAGTCCTGCATTATACTCTATTAACAGCTCAAACCTTGGGAATCACTATAAACTGGGAGAAATCCAACACAACCCCAACTCAGTCTTTGGAATTGATAGGGATACTGTTGGACACGTGGAATTGCACAGCATCCCTTCCAGAACACAGACTTCAGAGAATAAGACAACAAGTTCAACCGCTGCTCTGTCACCACAAATCCCCAGCTTGATCTGTGTTTCAGCTACTGGGGTCAATGGCAGCTTTGATTACCATTGTTCCTCTATCCAGATTCCACATGAGAATTCTTCAGTGGCTACTTCTCACCCAGTGGTACCCTCTACAACATCCTTTGTTTGTAACTCATAGTTGCAAGCAAGATTTACTCTGGTAGATGTCTCGAAATCCTGAACAATGGTCTCGCCCTTTCAACCCTCATCAACCGATAGCCACGGTGACCACGGATGCCTCCCTGATGGGGTGGGGGTGGGGTCTATGTCAGAGAAACTTGGTCCAAGGCATCTGGTTGGAGACAGAGGCCCTTTTGCGTATCAATGTCCTGGAACTGAGGGCAGTGCTTCTAGAATTGCAAGCATTTCACTCCATCCTTCCGTCAGGGACTATTGTGATCCAATCAGACAACATGTCAGTGGTCTAGTACATCAACAAACAAGGGAGCACCAGATCTTACCCATTATGCCGAGAGGCCTTGAGAATATGGCAATGGGTGTTAGCTCACAACCACTTTCTGATTGTAATGCATATTCCCTGGATCTCCAATGTGATAGTGGACAAATTGAGCAGGTGCATTCTACAGCCTCACGAGTGGTACAACAATCCTCTGATAGTGGCAAAAATCTTCAACCGCTAGGGCCAGCCTTGCTGTGATCTATTTGCCTCCCCAACAAACTACAAGTGCAGCAACTACTTTTCCCTGATCCCCCCTCAGTGATAGTCACCAAGGGATGCTCTAGTCCATGCTTGGCTCTCAGGTCTTCTTTATACCTCTCCCTCTCTCCCTCTGACCTCCCTATTTCTAAAGAAAGCATGAAGAGCAAAGTGATCCTCATTGCTCCATATTGGCCTTGTCAAGTCTGGTTTCCCTTCCTGTGGCCTCACCTGCTAGATCAACCATGGATCCTCACTCTATCCCCAACTTTGATCTCCCATCCATAGGGTCTGATTCACCCCAGTCTAACAACCCTGAAACTGATAGCTTGGTTTCTCCACTTCCTATGATTGCCAGGCATGAAAACCTTTTGTCCCCTGTGTGCAATATCCTTATTGCATCTCATAAATCATCCACAAGACTAATCTATCTTAACAAATGGAAGAGGTTCTCCCTATGGGCATCAGATAAGCAAATAGACCCCTTGTCAGCCCCAGTCTCACTGGTATTGGATTACTTATCAAATCTTTTCCACTCTGGAGTGTCTGCCTCTACTATTCGTGTACATTTAGCTGCCATCTCAAATTTTCATATTGGTTTTCAGGATTCTTCACTTATGTCACATAGACTCTGTAAGACTTTCTTGAAAGGGGTTATCCACCTAAAACCTCCCTTTAGAGAACCCATGCAACCTTGGGATTTGTCTTTGGTTCTGCAAGCTTTAACACCTCCACCCTTTGAACCTGTGTCTTCTTGTGATGTAAGATATCTGTCTTTGAAAACTTTGTTTCTGGTTGCAATCAGATCGGCCAGGCGATTGTCAGAACTTCAGGCCTTATGTTTCAAACCTCCCTACCATATCTTCCATAAGGATAGAGTATCACTGAGAACCAATTCTACCTTTTTGCCAAATGTGGTGTCAGAGCGATCTAGCAACCAGTCTATTGATCTCCCAGTGTTCTTTCCTAACCATTCTAACAAGGGAGAGTATTGCCTGCACTCCTTGGATGTTCATAGGCAAATAAGATTTTATCTGGACAGAAAACAATCTACCCGTAAATCAGAGCAACTGTTTCTGGCTTTTTCTGGACATAGACAGGGTCATCCTGTATCAAAAGTTACATTGGCTTCATGATTGAGAAATTGTATCCCCTTTATCTACAGCAAAAACAATCTCACCTTCCCTCATAGAGTCAAAGCTCATTCTACAAGATCTATGGCAACTTCAGCAGCTTTCCATGCTAAGGCTTCCCTCAATGATATTTGCTTAGCTGTGACTTGGGCTAAACCTCATACCTTTATTCTTCATTACAAATTGGACTTGGCCTCCAGAGTAGAGCTTCCTTTGGTTCCATGGTGCTCAGGAAGTCCTTCCATGAGTGCCACCCAGGAATACATGTAGCTGGGGACTCTGTCCCATCAGTAAGGAATGAACAAAGATTAACAACATCAGATAAAGAAGTTATGTCTTACCATAACGTTCCATCTGTATTGTTGATCTTTGTTCATTTATTACTTCCCACCCTCCATCTCCCTTCTGGAGGTTCTTGGTTGATCTTATGTACACCTTTCGTGTTGGTCTGTTTAGACCAGAGGTAGCCTCTACTTTTATCTATCAACTTGCAAACTCGATCTGAGGTAACAGGGAGCAGAATGTTCTGGGTAAGACCTTGGTGGGAGAGTTTTTGGCTGACGTGAGCTTGATACTGGCCGGCTCGGTTCTGAGGGCAGAACTGATAACCCATCAGTAATGAATGAACAAAGCTCAACAACACAGATGGAACATTATGGTAAGGCATAACTTCTTATGTGAGAGTGTTCAATCTCGCCGTTTGTTCTTACACACGGGTTCGGAGCCGATCCTCAGCTCCGAGTCGGCTGCATAGCAAAGCTCTGCATCTTAGAGAAGCTCGAGACCAGGCTATATCCCACAATCCTCCCTGCCATTACTCAGATCTAGTTTGCCGCTGCAATGGGTCACATCGCTACAGAGAGCTCGGACCAGAGATTTTGTTGTTAGACAGATAAGATAGTCTTTTTTCTTTCTTTCAAAAGTTATTATACTCCTATACCTTTTTGATATTTATTTTTCTATACTATAGTGTGTGTGTGTGTATATTATAGTTAGTTTTTATAGGTTTCCCTTTGGGGCCTACCCTTACTTAACTGTAAATTATCTTTAACCTAAAACTATTAAACTTTAAATGCCTCTTCTTTAAGTTTACTATTATGTCTGAAAAAGCCAAGTCTGGTTTTAAAAGGTGTCAGTGTGGACAGAAAATGTCCATCACTGACAACCACACTTCCTGCGTCTACTGTCTTGGCCCTCTCCACTTGCAAGAGGATTGCTCTATTTGCCATTCCTTCAGTGGGAGGGTCATGACAGATAGCAGGAAACTTATTGATAGGGGGCTTCTTAAGCCTGCCTTCCAAGAGGCCTTGGACAAGTCTGACCAGGCTTCTAAGTCGAAGATGTCGGAGCCCATGTCATCGGCTCTGAGTACATCTTCTAGAGTTCATTCGCGGTTCCACAGACTTGGGTTGTCTCACTGAGCCCCAGGTCTTGGAACCGTGTCGAACTACCGCCACCATCTATTCTTGGTGCCATCTTGACCCGATCTTCCAGACCATTATCTGATACTGATGTGGATCGTGGCAGAAACTTATGGAGAACACGGCCCTTTCCAAATTGATTGCAGTTTCCTCCCAGTTGGTGTCGAAACTAGAAGGCCTTCCTTTATCTCCAACAGGTCCTCCTTCGAGACCCATCCAGTCTTCGGAGCCGGAAGAAGATGAGCCGATGATAGTGGAGCCCTTGGTGCTGAAACCGTCCATTGCACGATCGACACCATTTACCTCGACTCCATCGGAACCGATAGGTGAGTCGCGGAGTCGACGATCTCTCCTTGGTTCATTACCGACCTTTCGGTTCCGACTCTCCCTCTTGGGGCCTCGGCGCAGATCGGCTCAGCTCCGTCCTCGGGGTTGAGACCCATGGGCCCTGTGTCTCGGATTCTTCCATGTTCTTCAGAACCAGGGGAGTCATCAACCCGAGGTTCAGGGGTTTTTGACCTTATGAGGAAGGTTTTGTCTACACAGACAACTACTTCATCGGACACGTCTTCTCCCTCCCTTAAGGAGCTGCTCTCTGTTTCTGTTCCCACGACACATCCAAAGCGTGGAGCACCATTGTCTCAGCCATCCCTAGAGGATGCCCCCTGTTCCTCGGAGGCCTCACCGGAATCCCCCTCCAATGAGGTCCCGAGGAAAAGATTGTGCAAGAGGAGGCACTTAGACTCCCCACAGGAATCTCGAACTTCTGACACTGACTTGGATGAGTCAGAGAAATCCTCCGATGATGTCTCATTTGCGGTCATCTTGGAGATATTAAAACAGAGGGGTGATTGGCAGTCCCTAGCCCCCACTGAGGACGAGTCGGTGTTGCTGAAGGCATTTGGTGCTCAACCTTCTACCTCCTGGGTTACTCCACCCTTCGATGAGTAAGTGGATTTGATTGCTCGGGCGTGGGAGACACCAGACACAGTGGAACCGGTCCCTCGAAAACCAAGTAAATTTATTACTGCTCCCCAGGACAAGACCTATCTCACAAAAGGAGTCCCGGTTGACGCTATGGTGGTCGCCGCAGCCACTAAAAAGGAGATGTCGGAGTCTTCCTCTTCTGTTCATCCTCCTAATAAGGATTCTAGGACTATGGGCAGACGGGAAGCGCATGCGCATTTTTAGTTCAGCGACTTTTCCATGCTCGCTAAACTATTTGACACATTTTACACGACTACAGAGGGATCTCATCAAGGAGCTGAGAGATACCCTCTAGGGTAACACAGATGCTGCTGTTTCAGATAAGGTAACAGCACAACTTAACACCCTTACCTCCATAGTGAACTCGTCCATGAGGCTCATCTCGTATGCAGCTGAAGGGTCGGGTAGGGCCGCAGCTTCAGCGATTGCTCGAAGACAATCCTGGATGCGTGGTGTTTTTTTATGAAGCCTTCAAGTCTTCTTTCGCAACCCCTTTGATGGTGCCACTCTTTTTGGGCCCAAAGTGAAAGAGACATTAACTCGGTGTGAGCAGGAAGGAAAGACTCTGTCTGCTGTCGGAGTCTGTTCTTCCGTTCCATGAACCCAGACCCCAAAGAACGAGGTGGAAAAATGTGGTTCCGTAGAACTCAGGGATCTTTCCAGGCCACACAGAGTGAAACCCCCAGAGGCAGAGGGGCAGACATGGAAGAAGCCGCCCTGGCGGCAGAGAGAACCAAGGCAACAGGGATACTATCCCTGGTAAGCCTTTCCAGCACTCCTGAATGGGGCCGACTGTCCTGCTCTGGAGGCAGTCGGGCTTTATACCCACAGGCCTGGCAAACTCTCACCTCAGACTCCTGGGTAAAAGCATTGTAACCAGAGGATACAAAATACCCCTTATGTCAACTCCACCCCAACAAAGAAGGTCTCCAGATGTGCCACCCCATCTGCGAGGCCAAGCAGCAATAGAAATTTCAAAGCTGCTCAAAAGAGTCATTCAGCCAGTCCGGACCAAAGGATCCGAACTTACTCAAGGTTCTTTTAGTTCCAAAAGACAGGGGACTGGAGACCCATTTTGGATCTCAGCAATCTCAATACCTTCGTGAAGAAGGAAAAGTTCCGGATGGTCACGCTTCAATCGATCCTTCCATTTTTGCAGAAGGATGACTGGATGTGCTCGATAGATCTCAAGGACGCGTACTACAACATCAAGATGGCCAGAATGTCCAGAGATCACCTGTGCTTCCGGCTGGGAGCCAGTCATTTTCAATTTCGAGCCCTGCCCTTTGGGCTCACCTCAGCCCCCAGGGTATTCAGCAAATGCATGGCAGTGGTAGCGTCTCACTTGAGATGTCTAGGATTCCGGGTGTTTCCCTATCTGGATGACTGGCTCCTCTCCACCACCACCGAGCGTCTCCTCATACAAGCAAGAAACTATACAGTCAACCTTTGTTCCCACCTAGGGATTTCCATAAACTTCAAAAAATCTGTCTTACTGCCCTCACAGCATATTTCATTCATCGGAGTGGACCTAGATACGCACTTAACATTGGTAAAGCTCCCTCAAGTAAAGGCTTCATCCCTCAAGGAACAGGTTCTTCTTCTGCTGCAATGCAGGAAAGCCCCGGCCAAATTGGTGTTGAAAGTTTTGGGACTCATGGCTGATTGCGATTCCCATGGGAAGATTGCACATGAGGCTCCTCCAATGGCTGCTGTTCACTCAGTGGTCGTTCCAGCAGTTACTAACGGAGATTCTGATAACAGATTCTTGCAAGCGAGACCTCTCATGGTGGGTGTCCAGCCAGGATCTCACTATGGGTCGTCCATTTGCTCTACCAAATCCGACGGCCACTATAACCACGGACGCTTCCCTGATAGGGTGGGGGGGACTTTTTCAGGGAAGAACAGTCCAAGGGGAATGGTCCAACATCAAGTACAACCTGCACATAAATGTTCTGGAAATGAGGGCGGTGTTCTTGGTGTTGCAACACTTTCAAACCCTCCTACCTCTAGGAACAGTAGCAGTTCAGACAGACAACATGTCTGTAGTCTGGTACATAAACAAACAAGGGGGAACCAGATCTTACCCATTATGCAGAGAAGCCATGAGAATTTGGCAATGGGCAGAGTCCACGGGTCACTTTCTGATAGCGGACAGGTTGAGCAGAGCCATCCTGTTACCTCACGAGTGATCCCTCAAACTACAAGTGGCGGAAAGAATTTTCCACAAATGGGGCCAGCCTTGCTGCGATCTATTCGCCTCCCCGATGAATACCAAATGCAGAAGCTATTTTGCCCTTCTATCCCGTCCAGAGGATGTCCCCAGGGGCGCACTGATACACGATTGGCCCCCGGGTCTCCTATATGTATTCCCACCTACCCCCTTGATTCCCAAATTTCTTCAGAAAGCCATGAATCTGGAAAGGACAATTATACTCATAGCCCCATTCTGGCCTCGACAGATATGGTTCCCCTTTCTTCGAGCCCATCAAACAGAGGAACCTTGGATCCTGGACCCAGTACCAGATCTACTGACACATTCGTCGGGAGTTCCTCACCCGTCTCTTCTATCCCTCAAACTAGCAGCTTGGCTGCTCCACTTCCCCGCCTAGCCAGGTCTGATCTACTTTCTCCGGCAGTTCAGCTAATTTTGGTTGCCTCTCATAAGGCTTCCACCACAAAACTCTACAACAGTAAATGGAAACGCTTTGTGTACTGGGCATCTAGTCAACACTTGGACCCCCTGGTTGCTCCTTTACATAAAGTTCTAGAATTTCTTTCCATCCTTTTCCTTGAAGGAGCCTCTACTTCCACACTAAGAGTGCAGTTGGCTGCCATATCCAACTTCCATGTTGGTGAGGACGGTTCTTCTATTATGTCCCACAGGCTTTGTAAGGCTTTTATGAAAGGTTCCTTCCATCTTCGACTGCCCGTCAGAGACCCTTTATTCCCATGGAATTTAAATTTGTTGTTGTCACAACTAATGTTACCACCCTTCGAACCAGCCTCTTCTTGCCTCCTGAAGTTTCTGTCATGGAAGACTCTTTTTCTTGTAGCGGTTACTTCAGCTCGGAGAGTGTCAGAGCTGCAAGCACTGTCAATCAAACCGCCTTACTTAATTTTTCACCCAGATAGAGTTTCTTTACGAACAAATCCGTCCTTCCTTCCTAAGGTATGTTCTGTCATAAATATTAATCAGTCCATTGAACTCCCTACCTTCTTCAAGAACCATACCAGCAAGTTGGAATATATGTTGCACAAGTTAGATGTCCACAGACAACTCAGATTTTATTTAGACAGGACTAAAGACTACAGAAAAACAGACCAACTTTTTGTTGCATTTGCAGACAATAAAAAGGGCATGGCAGTTACAAAATGTACGCTTTCTAAATGGCTTACTGATTGTATAGCCTTTGTGTATTCTAAGTCAAATCAGGCCTTGCCCACCAAACCAAAAGGCCATTCTACTAGGTCCGTCTCCACTTCCTTGGCTCATGCAGCTCGCCTGCCTTTGGACACGATTTGTGCAGCAGCCACGTGGTCTAAACCACATACTTTCATCGCTCATTATAGGGTTGACAAAGCCTCCAAAGACAGGACATCTTTTGGTTCCACTGTGCTCAGGAACGTTCTTCCATGAGTCACTCAGGGTGATGGAGCTAGGGACCACCTGTGTAAGAACAAAGATTGAACACTCTCACATAAAGAAGTTATGTTCTTACCATAACGTTCCATGTGGAGTGTTCATCTCGCTTTTACATTCCCCTTCCCTCCCTCACGTGTTTGGAAGAATGAGTAGGACTAGAGTCTGGTCCACATGTCTTTACCTCTTCCGGGTATATTTCGTTACCCTTAGTTAAATTGTCAGTGAGATGGTGTCTCTAAAAAATTTTTTTTGTGGCAGTATGTAGCCTTAGCACCTCAGGGTTATTGTTAGTCTGGTTTGCTTGCAAACTAGATCTGAGTAATGGCAGGGAGGATTGTGGGATATAGCCTGGTCTCGAGCTTCTCTAAGATGCAGAGCTTTGCTAGGCCCGACGGAGGAGCGAGGGGCTGCCGAACCCGTGTGTAAGAACAAAGGCGAGATGAACACTCCACATGGAACATTATGGTAAGGCATAACTTCTTTTTTCCTTAGTTGCAGCCATTTGCTCACCCAATATTGTAGAGTACTCTGTAGAGATTTTTTTTTAAATCTGCAAACTCATTACAGTCCAAAAACATATGTCCCAGTTAACTCTTTTTTCCCCTATCATACCTCCTACTTTTCCTATCTACCTGAAGAAAAAATTGTTAGAAGTCTGCTTGGGATATAAAAATACTTACGCAAACACTTCCAAGGAAAGATCCAAAACCTTCACAACTCTTCTGCATATGCGGGAGCCATACATGTCCTCCTACTTTTTTTCTTTTAACTTGTTTTTTAGTCTCTATTCCCAATCTTTTCTTACCTTATGTGCTTGAGTCTTACAGTTATCATGCAGTGTTTTGTATGCCCTCTAATTTTCTCTTTTTTAACAACAGCTTTCTTCTTGATTCAATCTAAAACTCTACCACTCTTCACTTAAGATTCCCCTTTCCCTTTCCCCATACTCTGATATCATTTCACGGTAGGGAATGTAATCTTTAGCCTGCAGTTCAAATATTTTATTGGTCTCATTCCACCCTGTTACTTTTCCCTAATTATTTGTTCCAATACCTTGGTTCCTTTGCAAGTTTTCTCCAGTAAATTCCAGTCTGTTCTTTTGTATTTTCTGTACTCCCACTTGGTAGTGATCCCTACTGGCAAAATTTCATTTTGCCATTCTGTTATTGGCTTAGTTCTTAAACTGCTTTCTCCTACTTTATGAGTATAATATTATGTATAGTTATTATTCTACTTAAGGATCTGCATCTAAATTCCCACTCTCTTTATTTCTTGAACTTCCCTCTTCCCACTTCATCATCATCCCTTTCTATTTTGATTTTTTAAGAAATTTTTTATTAATTTAACATATTTAAAATATATACAAAGTGAGAAATTCAAAATCACATACTACTATTTAGTGTTAGGATTACATTGAATCATCAAGATAATCTTTTACAATTAACACATAATGTGTCTTGGTATTTCAATAGCAAAATTACTATCCCAACCATTTAAGTCTTAGTATGATTTATAGATCATTCTGATCACTTCTTTTTCTGTTTTACATAGTATTGCTGTTAAATGTAAAAATTCTTTGCATGTAGAAACTGAATTTGATTTCCAATTTTTTGTAATAAGTTTTTTGGCTACTGGCAGGATACTCTGGAACATTTTTTTGTTGTTTGGCTTTTACAGATAAAGGAAATGAAACCTCCATTAGTAATACTGACCTAGTTAAAGAACAATTATCAGACCATAAGCCCTTAAAACATACTTATCTCTTCCCAATATACATTTATTTTCTCACAATCCATAAACATGTGTGACCAATCAGCTTTTACGTCTTTACCACATCTCCAACAAACTGCAGAGGTCATTTTACTAAACTTAGATTTTATAGGGAGTAACAAACATTCTATGTATATATTAAAAACATTCCAGTTTTAAATAACAAAAGTTTTATTTTTTATCATCTGTTGAGACACTCAATCCACTACTATCTAAAAAGTTCCAGAATTTTGCATCAAAAGTGTTATTATTATTTATAATTAACTTATATAACTTGGACAAGCTTACTTTGTAGATTAATTTATATTCAGTGATAGCACACATATAGTCATATAATAGGGGAATAGGGTTATGTTCCTCTTCACTCTTACTATCTACAAATTCATTTAATTTCTTACTGATGGATAATATTAACTGGTTAACTGATTCATACAAGTTTCCATTTTGAATGTTAACCTTCTGCTTGTGTTATATATATATGAGACTTAACTGTGTAGCTCTGAAATATCTCTTCAATTCAGGTAATACTAAACCATCTTGTTGTGTTTGAAGGATCAGCTTATCCCACTTAACTCTTGCCCTCTTCCTCTCCCAGATAAATTCCTTCGAATCTTTATTAATTATTGTCCACAACTTCTCCTCTGATTAGTAAAAATAACCTGGCAAGCCTGATCTGTATATACAACTTCGTCCTCTTCTTCTTCTTTTGGCTTTTCTCGGTTAGGGGCCGCCACAGCGGATCACCTGTCTGCTCATGATTGGCAGTGGAGTTTTATGGTGTCGAGTTGCCAGCCCAGCGCCCAACCTTCCACAGAAGGCACACACATGCACACACTCACACCTAGGGCCAATTTAGAGTGTCCAATCTACCTACAGCATGTCTTTGGGATGTGGGAGGAAATCAGAGCACTCAGAGGAAACCCACGCGACCACAGGGAGGACATGCAGACTCCACACATAAGGCACCCCAGCCGAGAATCGAACCAGAGAACCTCTTGCTGTGAGGTGGCAATGCTAACCGCTGCACCACTGCGGCCGCCCCCTGATCTGTATATACAACTAAAGGGGCTAAAAGCATTTCTGCTTGTATCTTACTATGTATAAAAAGGAGCTTCCAGTTTCTCAATTTTTGTATTATGTTTTGTTAAGCATTGACAGATGTGGCATTGATGTATGAAAATTATAAATTATTTTAATGCCTACTACTGTTACTATTAAAGACAGACATTTTTTTCTGACACCATGTTTACTCACCTTGGCACTTGTTAGACTCTCCAGTCTGCTTCTGTGCATCTGCCTATTTCTTTCACTCTCTTCAAGAATTAGAGACATAAAATGTGCATAATGTAAACTTTGTAGATGTCATGCAGTGGCAGGATATGTGTGTAGCTAAACTAAGTTATACTTACAGTACAGAGGTGGTGACTGCACCTTAACTTCATCCTTCTGTGGGTGAGGGAGGTAAGGATTGTGCATCATGTCACTGTAATGGTGATGGCAGTCTTTTCCCCCATGTGTGGGATGCCAGTAGCATGGGTGACAGCCTGGGTCAAACAATTCCAGGCTTCATCTTTATACTGTGATTTAGTACAGCATTTCTGCTAGAGCCTCAGATGTACTCCTCATAGAGGATGTCCAGAAAAATCTTTCTCCTCACATCACATTTATGCTTTAAAAATAGCACTACCTTCTCCTTCTCTGCCATGATATCTCACCTTGAAAAATCTCATGGAAAAATGCCAGATAATTGACACCCAAAATAGTTTTCTTTGGTTCAAGCTTTTTCATGAAGGCCTCAGCAGTCACTTTATTTGCATGATGGATGGCAAACTCTGAAAATATAGGTATTGTATTACTGTTGTTATTATTATTATTATTATTACATTTCTAGACCCTCAGTGTGAGGAAATACCAAGAATCCCAGAGTATATGCTTGGTCTCCTTCACAACTATATTGACACCTTTGTCCACCCATGTTGCCAAGGTCTCAGTCTTAGATCAAGTGACTGCCACTATCGGTGTAAAGGGTGGATCATGGGGGTCTTTATGTGTCTTCAGAATACTAAATGGTTGTGAAGGAGACCGAGCATATACTGAGGGATTCTTGGCACTGTCTAGAGAGGTTAAAAAGTTTCCGGAAGGACAACAATTTTTCATTTCGTACGATTGACATTATTAATTTATTTTCAGTAATTCCTCACACTGAGGGTCTACAAATGTTTCAAGAGAGTTTAATGAAAAGAAATAAAATTGACAGGGACAAGACTGTGTTTTTAGCAGAAATGTTGGAAATGGTTCTTAAGAACAATTTTGTAGGATTTGTAGGTGAATTGTTCCACCAAGTACCAGGTGTGGCTATGGGGGCCAAGTGTGCCCCAGTATATGCCAACCTGGTACTATTGGAATGGGAAAGGAAATTTATTTTCAAATCGCCCTACATGAACAAAATTAAGTCCTACAACTGGTTCCTGGATGATATACTCATCCTATGGGAAGATGATGAGAATGAAGCAGCAGGTTTTGTTGAATATTTAAATTTCACCATAACTTTCCTAAAGTTTACACACAAATGGAAGGCAGAAGAAATGGAATTTTTGGATATATTATTAACAAAATGTAATGGAAGTGAGGAACTTAACAGTACAATATTCAGGAAGCCAATTTATTTGAATTGTCTGCTTCATTTCAATAGCTGTCATCCCTTCCATCAAAGGAAGAGTATCATAAAGGGAATTTATTGGAAGATTTTAGCGTCTGCCTTTTTTGTTTGTTTTCTATGAGTTTGTATTGTTTTTTGACTTTTGGGCTTGGCTTGTTTTTCGAGATATTGACACCTTTGTCCACCCTTGTCTACCCATGCTGTCAAGGTCTCAGTCTTAGATCCAGTGACTGCCACTGTTGGTCTAAAAGGTGGATCATGGGGGTCTTTATGTGTCTTTGGAATACCAAATGGTTGTGAAGGAGACCGAGCATATACTGAGGGATTCTTGGCACTGTCTAGAGAGGTTAAAAAGTTTCCGAAAGGACAACAATTTTTCATTTCTTACTATTGATGTTATTAATTTATTTTCAGTAATTCCTCACACTGAAATGTTTCAAGAGAGTTTAATGAAAAGCAATAGAATTGACAGGGACAAGATTGTGTTTCTAACAGAAATGTTGGAAATGGTTCTTAAGAACAATTTTGCAGGATTTGTAGGTGAATTGTTCCACCAAGTATCAGGTGTGGCTATGGGGGCCAAGTGTGCCCCAGTACATGCCAACCTGGTACTATTGGAATGGGAAAAGAAATTTATTTTCCAATCACCTTACACAACAAAATTAAGTCCTACAACTGGTTCTTGGATGATATACTCATCCTATGGGAAGGTGATGAGAATGAAACAGCAGGTTTTGTTGAATATTTAAATTTCACCACAACTTTCCTAAAGTTTACACACAAATGGTAGGCAGAAGAAATGGAATTTTTGAATATATTATTAACAAAATTTAATGGAAGTGAGGAACTTAACAGTACAATATTCAGGAAGCCAACTTATTCGAATAGTCTGCTTCATTTCAATAGCTGTCATCCCTTCCATCAAAGGAAGAGTATCATAAAGGGCCAGATAGTGAGGTTGTCTCGATTAGTGAGTAGTGATGCCACCTTTGAGAAAGAATTGTACAAGTTGATAGGATTGTTCATTGAGAGGGGCTATCCTTTAAAGTTGCAAGTGAAAATAAAAGGGAAATAATGGATGTTATGTGATCCTATCTCGCCTACATTCAGTACTGATGGGCTCGGAGCCGATCCCTCGGCTCTGACTCGGCATGCTATGCTATAGAGTGAGGCCTCTTATTGGCTGAGCTATTTCTTATCCCAGGATGCACCACCACTAATCCCCCAGATCTCGTTTGCCGCTTACAAGCTAGGACGTGGTCTCAAACTTGGCTGGGCTAAGTACTGTTTTATTCAGACTTTTCCTGTCAGGAATTTTGCTATTTTGAACCCAAAAGCTGTTTTAACAGCTATTGTTGTTGTACGAGTGTGTTTGGTAAAATCTGTTGAGGAAAATTGTGTTTTTTTGTTAAGGGAAGGTTTCCCGTTTAAGTTAGAGGGGCCTTCCCCTATTACTATCTAGCGTTTTTGTGTTTCCAGAGGTCAAGTACCTGCTTAAGTTAGAGGGTCTTGACCCTCTTTTTCGATGTTTGTGCTACTAGATTGTGAATTGTGTTTTTTGTCTCAAAAAAAAAAAAACTTAAAAAACTTACTTAGTTTTCTCTTTCTTTGTGGTAAAATTTTGTTTCTTAGGGTTAGTCAGCATGTCTAATGAACATAGACCCTCTGGGTTTAAAAAGTTCGCGAGGTGTGGTTACAAAATGTCCATAACGGACGACCACTCCTCGTGCGTTTATTGTTTAGGCGCCAAGCACCTACAAGAGTCCTGTAGCGTGTGTCATGCCTTTTCTTCGAGAGTCCTCCAGGAGAGGAAGAATAAATTAATTTTAAAAGGTCTGATTAAGCCCTCCTTCGAGGAGGCTTTATCTTCCTCTTTCTCTCCTGCGAAGAAGAAAAAAGCGTTGGCTCCGACCAGTCTGTCGGAACCGACTGCCAAAAAACCTAGGCAGGCTTCTCCATCGGCTCCATGGACTTCGGAGCCGAGGGCGGAACGGTCTGCCTCGATGCCTCCAGTCTCGACCCCTCTGGTTTTGGAGCCGAGGACTGGGGCATCAAGAGGCGGGTCACCTTCATTGGCTCCACTGATTTTGGAGCCGATGAGGGTTGCCGGCTCAGACTCTTCCCAGTCCTCATCGGCACCGAGGGAAATTGTTTTGAGATCTCCCTCGGAACCGATAGTAACCGAATCCATTCGGAGCCAGTCCCCTAGTCCTATGGAGCCGATGGAGAAGTCGGTTCGGACCCGATCGGTGTCATCTAGATCCTCCAAGATGTCTGATTCGGACATCTACAGGGTGCTCCTAAGACTTTTCCAGTCTCCGGTGTTTCAAAAGTTAGTTTCGGCTCCAGCCCATTCGGCTTCGGAGCTGATGGTCCACCCTGCTATTATGGTTCCTCCTCCAACAGCCTCAGCACCGTTGGAGCTGGTGCTGGTGGAACCGATGGAGGTTTTCGGGTCGGGCCCGACCCTTACTCCAATCCCGGCTCTTGAGTCGGAGTTCAGTACACGGACTTCTTCTTTTGACCCCGGGGGGACGCTTCGGGACTGATGTTTTCAGTCCCAAGCCTTCCTCTCGGTGCGTCGGCTGCGGGAGTGCCGTCTACCGTTGTGGCCACGGAGGTGGGACTTTCCCAGGATTCTGGTGGTCCCGCCTTCAGGGCCATGAGGAGTGTGTTAGCCAAATCTTCTTTGGCTACCTCCACGGTCTCCCCAGCTCCTTCCCTGCATACTGAGACAGGGTCTTTGGCAGTCCCCCTGTCCTTAGACAGTGGAGCCCCGGGGCCTGAGGTTACCCCCACTGGGGTTTCCCCCCCTCCTGGAGGTCCCTCTGAAGCTTCTTCGGAGGAACCCCCCAGGAAAAGATCGTGCAAGAGGAAGCACGTTGACTCCCCTGATGAGTCTCTTACATCAGACACTGATCTCGATGATGCAGAGGGGTCCCCTAAGTCGTCCTCAGATGATGTCTCCTTTGCAGACATCCTGGAAGCCCTTAAACAATGAGGCGGCTGGCAATCCAAACCCCCTTCTGCTGATGAGTCAGTGTTCCTTAAGGCCTTCGGGGCTCAGCTCTCCGTCTCCTGGGTGTCTCTGCCCTTCGACGAACTCTTGGATTTGATCTGTCGAAGGGCGTGGGAACACCCAGACTCTGTGGAACTGATGCCTGCTCGTCCTAATAAGTTCCTGTCAGCACCCAGAGAAAAGAGTTTCTGACGAAAGGTGTGGCTGTAGATGCTTTGGTGGTGGCATCTGCTACCCAGCAAGATGTAGCAGAGGCTTCGGCGTCCGTCCATCCTCCTAATAAGGAGTCTAGGAGCATGGATCGGTACGGTAAGCGCACCCTAAGTTCAGTGGCCTTTACATTAAGGTCCTTGAACTATCTCACGCACTTTACCAGATTTCAGAGGGATCTGATTAAAGAACTTTCCGATACCCTCTTGGGTAACCTGCCTGTGGAGCTGGCCCAGATGGTTGGCTCTCAGCTGGCTATGCTGTCATCCATATCAAACTCGTCCATGAGGCTCATTTCTTATGCGGCCGAAGGCGAGTAAGCGGCAGTACAGGCATTGCTCTACGGAGACAAGCCTGGCTCCGCCTGTGTCATTTTGCGGAGGCCTTTAAGTCTTCCTTTGCCGACGCCCCCTTTGATGGGTCCTCCTTGTTTGGACCCAAGGTAAAGGACACACTGACCCGCTGCGAGCAAGAAGGTAAGACTTTGACTGCCGTAGGGGCACGATTTTCCACTCCCTTCGGCCTTACCCCAAGGCTAAAGAGGAGGGAAAATGTGGTTCCGTAGATCTCAGAAGTCTTACCCCTCACAGCAGGACGATCCCCCTTCCAGAGGCAGGGGAGGGGGAAATTCTTCTGGAAGACGCCGTCCCAGAGGCGGCAGACGCCCTCGCAACACTGGAGACCGCGAGTCCTTTCGTGGCTCTTCAGCCTTTCACAGTCCCTGAGGGATTGCCCGACTGTGCAGCTCTGGAGCCAGTCGGGGGTCGTTTTTCGAGGCACCTAAAAGCCTGGGAAGGTATCACTCAGGACCAATGGGTGCTTCGAATTATCGCCGGAGGTTACACCATCCCTTTCTCTCACTCTCCACCTCAGTCCAAAAAAATCCCGGACCCGCCACCCAGTCAACGGGAAACTGCAGCCTCAGAAGTTTCAAATCTGCTGCAAAAAGGAGTCATCCAACCGGTCCCAGCAGACCAGATCGGATTAGGGACTTACTCAAGATTCTTTTTGGTGCCAAAAAAGACCGGGGACTTGAGGCCCATTTTGGATCTCAGCATTCTAAACCATTCAGTCAAAAAGTCCAAGTTCCGAATGGTCACCCTACAAGCCATTCTCCCATTGCTGGAGAAAGGTGTTTGGATGTGCTCCATAGATCTCAAGGACGCTTATTACCATATCATGGTACATCAAACGTCCAGGAGACATCTGCGCTTCAGCCTAGGAGGCAGTCATTTTCAGTTCAAGGCTGCCCTTTGGTCTCACCACAGCCCTTAGGGTGTTCACCAAATGTTTGGCGGTCGTGACTGCTCACCTGAGAAGTCTAGGATTCCAGGTGTTTCCATATCTAGACGACTGGCTCCTAACTGCCACCTCCAAGCATCTACTATTGTGGAGCCTACAAGCCACAATATCACTGGGCAATTCCCTTGGAATCACCTTCAATTGGCCAAAGTCTGTGTTGCTGCCATCTCAACGCTTAAGATTCATCGGAGTAGAGATAGACTCAAACCGAATGCGGGTCTATCTACCTGCAGACAGGATACAAACCATACAGGCTCAAGTTCGAGCCTTACTTCCCAGATCCAAAGCCCCAGCCAGAATGGTCCTGCAGCTATTGGGATCCATGTCCGCCACGGTTCTTCTAGTTCCCCTAGCAAGGTTGCACATGAGAATTCTCCAGTGGCTTCTTTCAACTCAATGGTCCTTTCAGGATCTCCCTCTCAGTCACCTCATATGGATCACGGAAACCTGCAAATGGGACCTTCGATGGTGGCTGGTGTCCTCTAATCTGGATCAGGGACGACCCTTTGTTCTACCTCCTCCAGTGGCCACTTTGACCACGGACGCCTCCCAGATGGGGTGGGGGGGGGCATTCCCTGGGCAGGTCAGTCCAAGGCAAATGGCATTCGGAGGAGACCCTACTTCATATCAACATCTTAGAAATGAGGGCGGTGCTTCTGTCCCTACAAGCCCTTCACGATTACCTCCCTCAGGGCGTAATTGCCGTTCACTCCGACAACATGTCAGTTGTCTGGTACCTGAACAAGCAGGGAGGGACCAGATCCTACCCCCTTTGCAGAGAGGCCATGAGAGTTTGGGAATGGGCAGTGTCGACCAAACGTTTTCTAATGGCGACTCATATCCCGGGCAAGTCCAATGTGATAGCCGACAGACTGAGCAGAACTATCCTCTCTCCACACGAGTGGTCTCTGAACATTACGGTTGCAAATCAGATTTTCAGCAAATGGGGAATTCCTTGTTGCGACCTCTTCGCGACTCCGCTGAATGCGAAGTGCAAAAAGTTCTTCTCCCTCACCCCGGCTCCGGGGAAGAGCCCTATGGATGCACTAGCCCATCCGTGGCCCACCGGCTTGCTATATGCTTTGCCTCCAGTTCCTCTCCTTCCCAGAGTGATCCAAAAGGCGTCTCACTTGGGGAGCAAAATGATCTTAGTTGCTCCTTACTGGCCTCGTCAGGTATGGTTCCCCTATCTTCAGAAATATGCACTGGAAGGTCCATGGTTCCTGGATCAGATCCCAGACCTATTGGTTCATCAGTCGGGACTATTCCACCAGTCCCTACACACCTTAAAATTGACGGCTTGGCTCCTCCTCTTCCGACTATAGTCAGGAGTCATACTTTGGATCCGGAAGTTGTACACATTTTATCTTCGGCCCACAAGTCTGCTACAAAGAAATTGTATTCTAGCAAATGGAAAAAATTTGCTATTTGGGCTCAACTCCGGGGTCTGGATCCCATCGCTATTCCTGTATCAGAAGTACTGAAATTTCTAACTTCTCTTTTCAATCAAGGCTCTTCAGTCTCTACCATCAAGGTTCAATTGGCAGCTATTTCCAATTTTCACGAATCTATAAACCCACCTTTAATGAGCAACAGATTGTGTAAGACCTTCTTGAAAGGTGCTGCGCTTTTAAGACCTCCGATTTCTCATCCTGCTCCTCCATGGGATCTCGATGTGGTGTTACATGCCTTAACTTCCTCCCCCTTCGAACCGGCAGCAACATGTGATTTAAAATTTCTATCGTGGAAAACTGCCTTTCTGGTGGCGATTACTTCTGCCAGAAGGGTTTCAGAGCTTCAAGCTTTGTCTGTAAAACCTCCGTACTTGGTTTTTCACAAAGACAGAGTATCTCTCAGGCCAAATCCATCCTTTGTCCCTAAAGTTTGTTCCAGTTTCTGCCTACAACAGTCATTAGAACTTCCAGTCTTCTTTCCGAAGTATTCTAACAAAGCGGAATTCATATTCCACACATTAGATGTCCACAGGCAATTGCGTTTTTATTTAGATAGGACCAAACAAACAAGGAAAACAGATCAGTTGTTTGTATCTTTTGTGGACAATAAATTGGGCAAAGCCATCACAAAGGTCACTATTGCCAAATGGATCAGGGATTGTATTACTCAAGCTTATTCTTATTCTAATAAAGAGCTTTCCACCTCTGTCAAAGCTCATTCTACAAGAGCTATGGCTACTTCGATAGCATTTCATTCTAAGCTTGCCATTAGTGACATTTGTGCTGCGGCTAAATGGTCTTCCCCGCACACTTTCATTTCCCACTACAAATTGGATGTGGCATCTAGAGGACGAGCTTCATTTGGTTCCACAGTGCTCAGGAGTGTTTTCCAATGAGCCACCCAGGATTTAGGTGCTAGGGACGCTGTCCCATCAGTACTGAATGTAGGCGAGATAGGATCACATAACATCTTTTAGTTATGTACTTACCATAACTTTAGATGTTTGGGATCCATCTCGCCTACATTCCCAATAACCCACCCTCCTTCCCCCTTCCTTGGAGATCAGAGGATATCAGAAGGTCCGAATCCTGTTGTTTCATCTTGAAACATTTGACAATGTTATATAAACAAGTTGTGCACGTGTGCATGAATGCGGGGACAAACAAGATCTGGGGGATTAGTGGTGGTGCATCCTGGGATAAGAAATAGCTCAGCCAATAAGAGGCCTCGCTCTATAGCATAGCGTGCCGAGTCAGAGCCGAGGGATCGGCTCCGAGCCCATCAGTACTGAATGTAGGCGAGATGGATCCCAAACATCTAAAGTTATGGTAAGTACATAACTAAAAGTTAAAAGAGACACATTGTTTACACCGATTTTGAAGATGACTGGATGTCAAATGCAAGCAGTAGTTAGTGACAAGAGTGGTGATGTGATGGTTTTGAAATACAAGTCAATCTACTGTTAGCACGATTTTGAATGATTGTTGCCACTAATGCATCGAGCAAGGAACTAAGGAAACACTGGGTTACAAACCGCAAATGGTGTTCATTCGGGGTAAGAACATAAAGAATATCATTGAGGGACCCGTAAGGAAACATGTTCCCTCAAGTTTTGGTTAGATAGAGCCAAATTATATCCAGTTGGTTTCAATACACTTTTGATTTGTATGGCGGAACATGTTCCCTCAAGCTTTGGTTAGATAGAGCCAAATTATATCCAGTTGGTTTCAATACGCTTTTGATTTGTATGGCGGAACATGTTTTGAATAAAAATGTTTTCTATTTTCAAGGTGAATGCTATTGGCAGTTGAAGGATACCACTGTGGGAGCCTCTTTTGCTCCTATATATGCGGACTTATTCATGGGCTACATTGAGGAGCAACTCATTTATGATCAAACACATAACATCTATCTTGAGGAGCTGGATATTTGGTGACGTTATCTTGATGATTGTTGGTTAGTTTGGCGTTCCGATGAAGAATATTTGGCTGAATTTGTGTCATACCTCAACCATAACAAATGGGGTATTGAATTTACTTCAACTTATCACCAAAATCAAATCAACTTTTTGGATGTAATAGTCATCAGGAACCCAGATGGTACTTTATGAAGCAAAACATTTCGTAAATACCCGCAATACAATACTTTATTACATGCAACTAGTATGCACCCTAGCCACATCATCCAGAATATACCCAAATCCCAGTTCCTCAGGATACGCAGGATTTGTTCCGCAGAAAATGACTTTGAAGAATCACAACAAGATCTAACCAACAGATTTAGAATCAGGGGATACAAGGAGCCTGACATTCAGTTGGCACGTCACTTTGCAACCAATTCCACCAGAACTTCCCTTCTTAAATATTGTGACAGAAATAGGGATGCACAGGATGGAGAATTACGGTTTATTACTACCTATGGGTGTAACATCAATTTGATTAGAAATACCGTGATGAAACATTAGAGCATCCTCACTGCCATTGAGGATATTGCCTCCTTAGTCGGAAACACTTGTCAATATGGTTACCGTAGAGGGAGAACACTAAGTTCATTTTTTTCACATTATAAGAGGATGGGTTCAGGTGGCATTATACATCAACAACGTACGATGACTTGTGATAAATTTTGGGGCACTTATCAATGCGGCCATTGTTCATCATGTCCATTTATATTCACATCTAAACAATTTTCCAGTAAAAACACTGACAGGATTTTTAACATGAAATTTTTTGGCAACTGTAATAGTGATTGGGTGGTATATCTTGCGACTTGCACATGTGGTTCATTTTATGTGGGTCAGACATCATGGGCGTTGAGATTACACATGTCGGAACATCATAGTGACATTCGAACCAAAAGAGAAACCAACGCTCTGTTCAGGCACTACACACAACATCATACTGCTAGATTTCAATTTTGTATTGTAGTTAGAATTTTGGGTGACAGATCCAAGAAACAGGGATGGCATTCCATTCTCAACCAAAAAGAGAAATACTGGATTATCAAGCTAGGGGCACTATTTTCTCCTGGTTTAAATGATCATTTGTAACCAATTAATATATCCAGTATTGAATGTATTATCATACTTATGTTTTATTACCATATTTGTTATTTGGATCATCTATTTTTTACTTGTTATTTTTTATTTTCTAGTTTGTATTTTTCCTTCCAGTTTTTCTTTCAGGCAGTATTATGGGCATGCCTAAAATCCTTTGGAAGCACCTCATTGGTCTATGGACCTTATTTAAACCTGCATTTGTGCATCATTTCCTGTTTGCACTTTTCTTGTTCCACTGAGGAAAGCCATGTTAGGCTGAAACCGGTCTGGATTATTGAATTGTTCGATATGTATTAAAACACTTACGTTTTACCTTAGTGTTGCTGCAGTTTTGTTGCTGATATATATACTGAGTTTTGTGCTGGCATTTTTTCAGTTACTCATGTACTTCCTTCCCAGTTCACCAGGTGGGACTTTTATTTCAATTATGTACAGACTATGGTCACCAGTTCTTCAGGCAAATGGGCTCTAGCATAGAACTCACACATGGTGTTGGCTATCTCCTCTGCATTAAGAGGGAACTACATATGCCCCCCCCCCATATGCTGAAGCATGACATTGAGAAATTAATAGAGTATATTCAAGGCAGAAGCCTGAGATACCACCAATGTATCCTCAGTAGGTTGCTGAAAAATACCTGTAGCCAATACAAGTAAAGCCACACATACCTTTGCATCCACTGGAATAGGTACTCCATGACTATCATAGGGATGCAAACGAGGCTGACATATGTCCACAATTTGTTGCTTAGTGTTCTAGTCAGCACATTACTAGTCCATTATATGGGAGACCATGAAATGTTAATTGTAGTCAGATGACCTATCCCCTCCAGGGGCAGCATTGTGCACCATTTGGCAAAGCAGCTGTAGGTTAACCTCATGCAGGTACACATTTACACTGGCTACTGCAACACCTTGCATAATTGTTTGAAGTACCCTGGCTCAACACGGGCATGTGGCATATGGCTGAGTTCAAATATAAAGTGGACACTACTCCACTGTGTGTTATTTAAACATTTTTGAATTACACATCACCATCTCATTTTGCTTCATTATAATATGTGGCACTTCTATACAGTCATTAGCATATAGCACTGCTAACCATAATATTTGTCTTAGCTCCATCATGTAGCTGTGATTTCTAAACTGCACATACCCTGTGCATGGCACTCATTATGCACATTTGCTTAGCTTGATACTGCAAAGTTTTCTGAAATTCAGCCCTTTGAATATGGTGATATGAATGATGTATTGGTAAGATACAAAATAGTTTAAGGTAAAATTTATGTGTCATGGTGCAATATTTTAAGATAAATAAACCTGACCTTATCAAAATCAATGAAAAAGGATGTGTGTAAGATGTAATGTGAGTTA
Organism: Protopterus annectens; assembly: GCF_019279795.1. Taxonomy (NCBI): domain Eukaryota; kingdom Metazoa; phylum Chordata; order Ceratodontiformes; family Protopteridae; genus Protopterus; species Protopterus annectens. Next base: position 68,672,419 of record NC_056751.1, read on the forward strand.
AATAAAAATGATAAATAACGTTAAATGTGTTGTAAAAGTGAAATGAAGAAATAGAGACGTATTATAATGTACTTTAAAAAATGGACACTAGAGAACACTTATATAAATAAGACTCACACCTCATGTTTCCGGTGTGAATATAAACATAATAGGAAGCCTTGCCCTGCTTTCAATAAATTTTGTATAATTGATACTAAAAAGATGTTTTCTTGTAATGGCAAGTTAATTTATGAAACTTGTAACTTATCATTCTTCAAGAAACTTGAAGGCTGCCACCTATACCTCTCAACCTCTTAGAGCAAGAAATCTGGACAAAGCCACAGATAATGGGGCACAGACTCAAAATAGGGAAGCTTCTAAAATATTGCTCTTACGAACTTAGAAAGTTGATAGAATAACAGGTTTTACATTAGAATGAATTTTCTGAAGGGTATGAAGTCTGAAACTCAGATGTCTGCAATTATTTTCTGACTTCAGCTCTCAATGATTTGCTGGCGATTTGCCAGAAAAATAAAATTTTATGAGAAGCAGACCACAAATATGAGCGAAAAATCTACACATTCTTTGAAAATCTGGACAGTTGAGAGGCATGCTGCCACCACAACTGGATGTTTTCTGTTTCCTTGTAAATAACAAGATTTTTTAAAGGAAAATCTTATGTTGCTCCCTAAGTCTATCTTGACACTTGGTTTATCTGCTTCAAGGCAGATCCAAGCAAGCAATATTTTCAGAGCTTCTCCAGTACTTATACACATTTCTCTATAATGCTCTATACTAGCAACATCTCCTCAGATGTCTTTTGCTACTTTTCTAGCTAGATGCAAATCTCCAGTGATCCAAGCAGTTAAATTTCAAATCAGATAAGTGAAGACAGTTTTCTAGATTTTCAGTTTTCTAGGAGTTTTTCCACATTTTTTCCTGTTAGTTTTTTTTTATGCTGTATTGTATAAAAAAAGGGGTTTCCTCTCTCTCTCTCTGTTTGTCTCACTTTCCTTTTAAAGGGGCCTTCCTAAGGCTTCTTTATAGTTTGTTCTGTATATGGACATTGTCCACCGGGATTCCCTTTCATTATGGAAAAGGCTTCAGGGTTTAAAAATGCCTTAAGTCTGGCCATAAAATCTCACCTGAGGATCCACACTTGAAGATTACTGTTTATGTAAGCACTAATTGGGACATTTGCTCATCTTTCAGCCAATGGGCCCTGTTCAACATAAAAAAAAATTGATTATAAAATGCATTCTTCCAGGTTCAGTACAGTCCTGGTGTCAAATCCATTGGCTTCAAAATGAGGTTCCCTGATTGTTCTCCTTTTGCCATTGACAGCCTTGCAGTCTTTGGCATTGGTAGTTTCTCTGACCCTTTCAACTACAGAGTCTTTGGAGCAGATGGTATCCTGGAGCCGAGAGACTGATTCCAGTCATCTAGTGGTGGGATTGGCTCCAAATGGTTTGGGTTCTTCCTAGTCACTGGGTGCTTCTGTCCTTGACAGCTTGGCTCCAGTCTTGGCGTGGATCAAGTTGGTTCATCAGCTCTGGGGGATCAGTCTTCTGATCCATCAATCTTGGGTTCAGGTATGGATTGGAGATTACTCACCTTGACAATGTTGGCTCTCTCCTCAGCTTTCAAGGCTTTTGAGAAAATCCTAGCCAGGTTATCTATTTGGGGAGTGAACACTTCCCTCACCTCAGCTCCACCTAGACCTCCTGATGTATCTGTGACTGTTGGCTCTCATCATCTTTCCCAGGTGTAGCTCATTTCAAAGGGTCTGGACTGACATCTTACTCCAGGTGTTGGAAACATTTCTGAATCTTCAACTCCTTTCCCTTCTGAAGAACACAGAAAATGTAAGTGTAAAAGGAGACACTTGGACTCCCCTCAGGAGTCACTCAATGAGGACACTGACCTCAGTGAAGGAGAAGGATCCCCTAGATCTCCTGCAGAGGACACCTCATTTGACGAGTTGAAGGAATTGTTAAAACAAAGGGGGATCTGGCCATGTGCCACCATTTTTCCCTGATGAGGAAATGCTTGTTGCGGCCTTTGAACCTGGTACATCTACCTTCTGGGTGGTCTGTTCTGCTGTTCAGCCTATTGATTTTGTTTCACAGAAGGCTTGGTGGGATCCTGATCTGGTACAACTAGTCCCACATAAACCATACAAGGTACTTGTCCATCTCAAGGATCGATTATATTGGAGTAAAGGTCCTGTTGTGGACTGTATTATTATTTCAGCAGCCACCAAAAAAGAGCTATTGAAAGAGAGGTTGTCAGTCCACCCACTTAACAGGAAGTCTATAGAGATGGATTGTTTTGAAAAATGTGTGTGTTTCAAGGACTTTTTCTCTTAGAACTTTAAATTACATCTCTCATATTACTAGGTTCCAGTGGGAATTAACAAGCAAACTAGTAAACTCCTTCAGGAGACATTAGAAAACAAAGACTAGGAAGTCCTTGAAATCACAGCTGGCTACCTTGTTGTCAGTTACTAATGTCTCCATGTGGCTGATTTCCAGTGCAGTGGATGTAGCATTGAAAACAGCAGATACTGGCATTGCAACACATTGCCATGCCTGGCTTTTGCTATGTGATTTTGTGGACATCTTTAAGGCATCTCTTTTTGGACTCAAGGTAAAGGATACAGTGTCTTAGAGTGAGCAAGAAGGCACAACATTATCTGCCATGGGGGTTTGTTTCTCTAACCTCCAAAAGTCCTTTTCCAGGAATAAGAGGATAATGTCTCTATTTCAAGAAATTCCAGTGACACCCCTTTTGACAGTGCCCTTTGAAGTAGAAAGGGGAACTCTAATGTGCACCATCCCAGAGTCAAAGGAGATCTGTGAAATCTAGGGTTTAGAGGCCCATTCCCTGATAAACCATTTCAGTGATCCCTGAAAAATTACCTGCCTGCTTATCTCTGGAGGCAGTCAGAGGACATCTCTTTCTTCACTAAAAAATAGATGGCAATCACACAGGATTCTTGAGTGAAGAAAATAATATCCAGAGGCTTCATAACTCTCTTTCAAAACAAAGTGACCCTATCCTACAAGACCATTCTATATGTTTCTCTCTGACAAAGAAAGACCGTAGCCCAATAAATTTTCTGGCTACATGAAAAAATTCATCCAGGAGATCCCAGCAGACCCCAACAAATCTGGAACCTACTCACAATTCTTTTTGTTTCCAAAAAGGAACAGGGAACTCAGGCCGATTGTCGACCTTAGCAGTATAAACACATTTGTGAACATGATCAAGTTCCAGGTGGTCACAGTTTAATCTAGTCTTCCTCTCCTGAGGAAGGGAGGCTGGATGTGTTTTATAGACCTTCAGGATGCCTACTGTCATAGGTTCATAGATGTGTACTAGGCTAATGGCCCTGGGGCCTTTACAAGCCTAGCCCAGAGGATTACCCTAGCATCATGCCACCCGATCTTAGTTCCCAGTGCCTCTGTCAAGCAAAGCCACTGGAGTGATCCCTGGGATGAATTTTCTATTTCCCATCCACACATTAAGATTTCTCTTGAAGAGGCCCAGTGAGGTGCTCTGCTTGACATGTATGGGAAGCCTGTTCCATAGCATGGGCAGTCTCTTGGTTATGAACCTATCCTGCCAGCATGTTCTGTTGATTGTGGTAGTAAGGTTGAGGTCTCTGGAGTGTGTGGTGCGGAGGGATTGGGATTTCTTTAGCTGTAGCATTTCTAACAAAGCTGGGTCAGACATGCTATGTCAAGAATATCAATGGCAACACCCAGATCTGCTCTGTGTTACAGCACAATGGCACAAAAATTACAGAACCAATTGATATTGCCAACATCCTGGCAGATAGGTTCAGTGCTAACTTTATCCCCCTCTCACCCCCTAAAGGGCCCATATCTATACAGGAAGAATGCAGAGTCCCTGTAATCACAACTTCACAGGTAAAAGCAGCACTCTCTAAAGCCAAAAACGCAACATCCATGGAACTGGACAACATCCCAGGCTGCGTTTTACATGAACTTCAGAATGAACTGGCTCCTCACCTAAACACCATGTTTAATCATAGCCTCACGTCAGGCTTTGTGCCCACTGAATGGCACACAGCAACAGTTATCCCACTCCACAAAGGGGGAGCCACCACTGATCCTGGGAACTATTGTCCTATTAGCCTGATGAGTCTGGTCTGCAATGCCATGGAACGTATCATCATGGAATTCATAAACAAAGACATTGGTAACCTCCAAACTCTGGACCACACCCAGTTCGGGTTTGTGAAAGGCAGATCTTGCCTCCTGAACCTGGTCAACTTCTTTGAGGCAGTCCTCAAAGCCGTAGACAAGTGTAAGGTGGTTCACACAGCCTATCTTGACCTCTCCAAGGCTTTCGACACCATCCCCAATTCTGGAATTATAGCTAAACTCACTAAACTAGGTATAAATCCCTATGTCACAAGATGGGTTGTCAAATGGCTCACTGACAGAACCCACACTGTAAAAGTTGCAGAATCCAAATCTGACTTCCAACCAGTGACAAGTGGAGTACCACAGGGTTCAGTCCTGGGACCTCTCCTGTTTGGTATCTACTTTTCTGAAGTACAGGCTAACATGAAGGCCTCTGGCTAATGAAGTTCATAGATGACTGCAAACTAGGAGCTATAGTCGAGTCCCCAAATGATGTGGACATCCTACAGAAGGGCCTCACTGAGACAGATGCCTGGTGTCAGAGCCATGGCCTCAAGCTCAATGCCAAAAAGTGCAGTGTTATCCCCTTTGGTAAAAACTCTGTACCCATGAACTACCACATAGGCGGCAGTCTTCTTAACACCGAATGTGTGATAAGAGACCTTGGGACCCAGGTGGACAGTAGTCTCTCCTTTGATAATAAATCACATTGCCACAGTAGTCAGGAAATCCTTCTATATGGCACACCTCATCACAAAAGGGTTCTCATCCATGAAAAAAGAGGTCATTGTTCCGCTTTACTCGACAATCATTAGACCCATTATAGAGTACAACACCCCTTTTGGAATGTACCTCACAAGACATCTACAGCAACTGGAAAGGCCATAGAAGTACCTCACAAAGAGAATTACTGGCCTCAAACAGATGCCCTACACTGATCGTCTCAAAAAACTCCAGCTTTACTCTGTAGCATATTGCCTACTCCGAGGTGATCTCTGCCTAACATGTAAAGCTATGTCAAACTCAGAGGTGTTGGACATGCTACACCTAAAGAAATCCCAATCCCTTCAAGCTACATGCTCTGGGGACATAAACCTTGTCACCACAATAAACAGAACATGCTGGAGGGATATATTCCTGTCCCAGAGACTTCCCATACTTTGGAACAAGCTACCCATCTATGTCAAGCAAAGTTCCTCATTAACACTCTTCAAGAAAAATCTTGATGAGTCGATGGGAAATAGGAAATAAACCCCAGGGATCACTTCTGTGGCTCTGCTCGACAGGGGCACAGGAAATTAACCTTCTTGGGTTGGTGTAAGCCAGGGAACTTTGTTGGCTAGGCTTACTTAGGCCCTTGGGCTGATAGCCTAGTACCTACCTATGAACCTATGAACCTATGGCTTTGTAAGTCAAGCAGAGATTGCCTCTAAGTAGGCGATATGAGACAGAGAATAGTTGGAGTTTTTTTAGTCTGTCCATAAAGGACAAATGTTTAAGGCCTAGGATCCTCTTTGTGAGGTACTTTTGCAGCCCCTCCAGTTGTTGCAGGTGTTTAGTGAGGTACATGCCAATTGGGGCATTGTACTCAATGATTGGCCTAATGAGGGAAGAGTAGAGAGAGACAATGACCTCTTTCTTCCTGGATGCAAAACCCTTAGTAATGAGATGTGCCACACAGAAGGACTTTCTGACCACAGTGGCAATGTGGTGGTCAAAAGAGAGGTTGCTGTCAACCTATGTTCCCAGATCTCTTATAATGCCTTCTGTGTTCAGTGGGCTACCATCGATGTGGTAATTTATGGGAACCAGGTTTTTCCCAAAGAGGATGATGACACATTTTTTGGCATTGAGCTTAAGGCCATGGTTCTGACACCAGTCGTTGGTCTCAGTGAGGCCTTTCTGTAGGATATCAACATCACTCAGGGAGTTAATAATAGCTCCCAACTTGCAATCTTCTGCAGACTTTGTCAGTGAGAGTTCCTTTCTGTTGGCCTGGACTTGAGAAAAGTAGATACCAAACAGGAGCGGACCTAGGACCGAATCCTGTGGGACTGCACTCGTGACTGGTTGGCAGTCTGACTTGGAGTCAGCTACTTTCACACTGTGGGTTCTACCCGTGAGCCAGTTTGCAACCCACCTAGTCATAGAAGGGTTTATGCCTAGCTTAGTGAGTTTTTCTATGATTCTTGAGTTGGGAATGGTATCAACAGCCTTGGCCAGATCAAGGTAGGCTGTGTGAACCACCTTGCCTTTATACACAGCTCTGGTGACTGACTCAAAGAAGTTGACCAAGTTGAGCAGGCATGATCTACCCTTCATAAAACCAAACTGTGTGGGATCCTGAGTTTGGAGAGTCCCTGTATCCTTGTTTATTAGGTCCATGATGATGTGTTCCATAGCTTTGCATATCAGACTCATCAGGATAATAGGGCGATAGTTCCCAGGGTCTGCAGTCGCTCCTTCTTTGTGGAGAGGGATGACTGTAGCAGTGCACCATTTGGTTGGGACAAAGCCTGAGGTGAGGCTGTGATTGAACAGGGTATGCAGGTGAGGCACCAGTTCACTCTGTAGTTCATGTAGAATACAGCCAGGTATATTGTCAGGTCCCATAGAAGCCGTATTCTTGGCCTTGGACAGTGCTGTTTTAACCTGTGCAGCAGTAATACTGGGTGCCTGGGAATCTACTGGTATTGTGATTGGTACCTTGGGGGGAGAGGGATAAAGTTGGCACTGAATCTGTCAGCCAGTATATCGGCAGTATCTGTTGGCTTGGTGTAGGAGGTACCATTGTGCAGTAGTTCAGAGCAAATCTGGGTATTGCCGTGGAGATTCTTTACGTAACTATAGAAGGCCTTGTGTTTTTTTTTTACTATCTGCTGCAATTCTGTTTTCATAGCTAGCTTTAGAGGATTTGATGAGGGATCTCAACTTTTTGTTGAGTCTAATAAAGGAGTTTTTCCAGTCTTGGAACTTCACCTTATTCCACATCAGTTTCTTTCTTCTGTTGTAGTTTGTTTATGACAGGGGACCACCAGATTGCCTTCCTTCTTTTGGAGGAGAGTGTCTTGGTTCTGTTGGGTATGGCAAGATCCATAGATTTGTGTACGTGTTCGTACAGTGCATTGGTGTATGATTTGGCAATCATGCAACTGATCTCCATTTGCATGTGTGCCATGAAATTAGCCACCGCGGAGCCCAAAGTTAGCTTTGGAGAAGTTTTTCATGGTGGTTACCTTTGCAGGGGGGGTGATGGGAGGGATGTGGATTTGCAAGGTGATTAGTTTGTGGTCTGATCTAACCAGGGAGGAGTTGTCTATTGGTATAGAGCAACGATCGCCCATGTTAGTAATGGTCAAGGATGTTGCTACCTTTAGTGGGGATAAGAAAGAACTGGTCCAGGGCATTGGAATTAATGAATTCCAGGAAACGTTGGGCAAGTGTATTGGTGCATGAGTAGTTTTCCCAGTTAATGCAGGGGTAGTTGAAGTCACCCATTATGAGAGTGTTAAATTGGACCCTCATATTTTCCAGGGTGCTTAGGAACATGGAAAGTTAGTCTTGGGACATGGTTGGGGACCTATAGCAGGCTATGACCTGAATTGCTGTCTTACCCAATGCTAGCTGCACTTGAAATATCTCAGATGAGTTATGTTGGGCTACTAGTCTGAAGGTGTGGGCATCCATTATGAATATGGAAACACCACTGCCTTTGGAGCTTCAGTCCAAGTTCTGGGGCCAAAAGGTGTGGAATGAGTTATAGCCTGGTAGTGCAGGGGTACTTTCTGCTGCCTTGAACCAGGTCTCTGTTATGGCACAAATGTCGATGTTCTCCATTTTAAGGAGTGCTTTGAGTGAGTGCATTTTGAGATTTAGACTTCTAGTGCTGAGCAGCATGACCTTCAGATTGCATTTGTTTGTAGCTGTTATGGTGGTAATTTGGTCTTTGGAACACTGCCTAAAAAAGGCACTATAAGAGTGGCAAGAGCCTTGGCCAGTATCCAGAAGCCCAGGGGTGACAGATGCAGGCTATCTCTGGCAAAGCATAGAGGTCTGTCAATTATGTCATCCCAGGCAGACAGATACTGGATCTCTTTAGAATGACAATAGAAACTTAGCCAATTGTTGACATCAATCATTTTCTCCTTGTACTGTGGTATCATTCTGGGTGATGGTACAATGCTGCTCAGGGCTGGGGTCTTATCCGCCTGGGCTACATAATTCAAGAGCTCCTCCATGTCTCTTTTCATGTAGTCCAGGGAGGTATGTCTGAGGTCATTCACACCCACATGTACAATGACAGTCATATTTGTACCTGTTGTTAAGGGACCGTAGTGCATGTGTTATGTAACATATCCTGGTGCCTGACAGGGAGCTGACTGTTACTTTCTCCTTATTCATCCTAGTGAGTGGGACATCAGTGTGCCTCACTATCAAGTCACCTATGGCTAGTGTGTTGGGCATGCCTTAGGGACTTTGGCTGAGTGGCACGCTGTTTAGGTGAGTTATGTTTCTCATGATTAGTGTTGTGTTGTGGTGGTTGAATGCATTTTTGTCTTGGAGGTCTCTGCTGTTTGTGTAGATTTTTATTGAGAGCCTCTGCGAAGGTGGGTGTGTGGTTTCTGTTTTTATGTGAAGTCAGTGCTGGTGTATGTTCTGGAGGGCTATGTGTTGAATGTGTTGACCTTCTTCTCTTGTCCAGCTATTCCGGTCTTGGCTGGAAAGTGCATGGCTTCTAATTTGGATATATAAGTGCATTTCTCGCAAGTGTAAGTGTTGGGAGGTAAGAGGAGAGGGTTGTCAGTGTACATGAGGCAGTTGCTACATTCCCTCAGGATGCTCAAGTTCACCAGGCTAATAGGAGAATGCACAGGGGACTGACCTTTAGACATGTCTGTAGGGATGGGCATTAATAATAAGTACTGGAGCTGTTTCCTTGTAGAATGTTTAGTGCTGGTAGCACTTTAGCGTGCTACAATAGAAGATCATGTGAAGATTGCACAGCAGTCCAGAAGGTACCTCCACTTCTAGCTTGGAGCCAGTCACTATCTGTTCAGGGCTGTGCCATTCAGACTCATCACAACCCTCCTGGGTGTTCAACATGTGTACAGCAGTAGTACAGCACACTTCCAGCTACAGGGTTTCCAGATTTCCCAGTATTTTGATGACTATTGCCTCACTACAAAAACAAGAGTCCTTAATCCAAACAAGAGATTTTTTTTATTTTGTGTTGGCAGTCTGTGGAAATTTCCAGAAATTACAAAAAAAAAAAACAAGCTTAGAACCCACTCAGTCAATGTATTTCATAGGTTGCCATCTAGACAAATCATCCCAAATTGCAAGATTATGACCATCAAGGCTGATTTCCCTTTGCTTGCAGGCACAAGGTGTTCTCAGTACTTCAGATTCACCAGCATCTCTGATCCATTTGCTTGATTTCTTTTGCAAGGCTCCATGGAAGCTTTGATAACTTTGATTCTTCAAGAAAGGTTCTTTATGAGAGTTCTGCAGTGGGGTCTTTTGGTCCATTGGTGTCTATTTTTTTTTAACTATAGTTTTTTATTTTTTAATATGATAATTCATCAAACATTACATAAATTCAAAATGAAAGAAAAAGATATATACAATTTTACAACCTATAGTCTCTTAACATTAAGTATATACATTAGTGTCTATATAGGCAAAAGCTATGAATATATTTAAATACATTGTAAAGAACAAAAAAAAATATTTCATAAATCTTTGTCCATTTTCTCAAATATTGGTAATATTTTCATCCAGTAGTTATAGAGTGATGTACGTCTGGTTGTTCTGTTCTCCAGTATAGACATTTCCATATGTCCAACTGCTAAAAACAAGTTTCTAAATTCCTTAAATGTGGGAGAAGTCGTACTTTTCCAGTGAATGATGATAATTTTGCATGCTACTGCCATCAATAACCATAGTATCTTGAAAGTTTTTTTGGCACACAATCTGGGATGGGAAAGTTAAATAGAATCATTGATTTTGTTAATTGATAATTATGATTAAAAGCAATTTGGAGAAAAGAATTAATATTTTCCCAATACAAAGTAACACACTTGCATTCATAGAAAATATGATGCCAGTCAGCTCTTATCTTGATTTGGCATCTCCAACATTGATCCTCACTAGCAAATATTTTAGTTAATTTATGTGGTGTATAAAAACTTCTGTTTAAATATCTCCAAGTAAATAGTTGCCAATATATTGATAATGTTGTTTGTTTTGAGGATCTTAAGATAATCTTCTTCTCTTTTTCATTAGGAGGGTGGTTGTTTATCTGTAAGTAATAATTCCAGTATGCTTCTGGATAATAGATTTTTGTTTTCTTAATAAGTCTGTAAATATTAGGTAGCCTTTTCCTTGATAAGGTTGATTTGTGATTATAATAAAATAATCAATAAATTTAGGAACATTTTGTCAAACTGCTGTTTGTATTTGTTCAGTTTTATTTATAAGATAATGACTTAGATTTTGCAGGAGTAACCATGAATCATTATTTATATTATACTTGTTAATTATTTGATCATTAGTTAATAATTTTTCTTGTTCTACTAATTGATACCAATAATTTATTTAACTTTTCTTTAATGTATTTATTTTTTGTGTTTGGAATGTATCAAGGATAGCAGGTGTAAAGGCTATTGGTAGAAACAGAAAAAAACTGGTAGAATCAGAAAAAAAACAAGAATTAACATTTGGGACTTTGTTTATATATGTTTTAAATGTTTTTAGGGTAGTATTTATATATTTTGATGGTAATTTATTGTTTGTATTTTTTTCCTACTAGGTGATCTTTTAATAACCAGATAAGGGGTGATAGTATGATAGTTAAATAATCCTGTATATGACTTTGATTAAGTTCTATATAAATCTGTTCATGTATTTGCTTCCAAATAGGGATGTAGTGAGTATTTAACCATAAGGTTATATTTTTGACAACAGATGATAAAATGTATGTCTCAATGTCTGGTAAATTAATTCCTCCTTCTTCCCAATTTGGTAAATGCTTATTTAAAGCAATTCAGGGTTTATTTGGAAACCATAAGAAGTTTAATATTATTTTGTTAAATCTTTGGATGACATACTTGGGAGGTGGCAATGAGAATCATTGTATTATGTATAGTACTTTGGGAAAGATGATTGATTTAATAAGATATAATCTGTCTCCCATTGTAAACATATATTTGTTCCAGTTAGATATTGTTTGCTCTATTTTAACTAGTGTTTTTTTAATTAAATATAAGTGAATCTGTTAAATCTTCAAGTAAATCTATACCTAAATACAGTATTTTGTTGTCTACTGCTATATATTTGGAATATTCTTTGCTTGTATATCTCTTTTTGGTATTGCATGGTAAGATTTTTATTTTGTTTTCATTAAAGTGTAAGTTTGAGACATTTTAAAATTGCTTCATATCATTTAATAATGCCTGTAAAGATTTGTTAGTGTCTGAGAGGGTTAGAAGTATGTCATCAGCAAAGAGTTGTAATTTAAGGTTTACTGTTTTGTTAATGTATATTCCTTTAATGTTATTGTTTGATCTAATTTGATTTGTAAAGGGTTCTATTATTAATGCAAATAACAGTGGTGATAAAGGGCAACCTTGTTTAGTTCCCTTTTTGATTTGTATAGGTCCTGACCTATATGATCCTAATTTAACATATGCTATAGATTCTTTATATAATGATTGAATGAGAGTATTGACATTTATGGGGAAATTATATGTATTTAAAACTAATGATAGAAAATTTCAGTTAACTGAATCACAAGCTTTGTTAATATCTAGGGAAATTATGTTTAAATTGAGATTTATATGTTTAGTATAATCTATGAGTGAGAAAATTCTTTTAAGATTGTCATAGGTATTTCTTCCCTTAATAAATCCTGGATGGTCTTCACGGATTAACATGGGGAGAAGGTGCTTGATTCTGTCTGCATATATTGCCATGAACGGTTTGTAATCTATATTTAATAATGATATTGGTCTATATGATGAACATTGCTTCTCGTCTTTGCCTGATTTAATTATTGGGGATATCAGTGAATATTTCCAAGAGAATGGGATATTCATGTCTTGTTTAACTATGTTATATACTTTTAAAAGTAAGGCTATAGCCTGATTAGGTATTAATTTAAACATTTCAGGTAATATATTATCTGGGCCAGGTGCTTTATTTACTTTAAGTTTTTTAATTTGTGATTTCAGTTCCGTCATTGTAATTGATTTATTTATAGTGTCTACTTGTACTTGCATTAACCTAGTAATAATTATATTTTCAAGGTAATTTTTCATATCTTTGGTAGGTATTTCTTGAGAATTTAAAGAATTATAAGAGTTATATTGTTATCTAAATGCTTCCAGAATACTATTTAAGTCTGTTACTTTTTTCTTAGTATTCTTTAATTTGTTTGGATTTGATTATTTTTTGTTCTATTTGCTAATTGTTTTTTGATGCTTTGGATTTGTGGAATAAGAGTTTAGTTTTATCTTTTCTAAATTAATCATAATCTTATTATGTAATATTTCTGCATATTTATTGTTAGTTTATAATAATTCTTGAGCTGAATCTATATTTCCTTTTTGAACTTCCAGTTTCAATTTGTCGGCTTTCTCTTGTAATTCTAACATATCTTTATTCCACGTTTTCCTTTTATTAATATACCAAGCTAATACTTTCCCACACACATATATATATATATATATATATATATATATATATATATATATATATATATGTATAGTTTTAATGAGTCTCAAATATATATTTCTGTGATGTCCTTTGTTGTGTTCAATTCAAGAAAAGCTTTAATTTCTTTTAATAGAATTCTTTAAAGTCTGTTAATTTTGTGATGTAAGAAGGTATTCTTGTGATGGGATTTGTATCTATGTGCTTAACTTCTATCTCAAAAACTAGTGCATTATGATCAGATAGTGGACAATTTATTATTTTAACTTTATCTATTTTTATTAAATCATTTTATATATATATATATATATATATATATATATATATATATATATATATATATATATATATATATATATATATATATATATATATATATATATATATATATATATATATATATATATATATATATATATGTATATATATCCTATCCATTCTAGAGTTAGATATATGCCTAAGAGAGTAAAAGGAATAAATTAATGAGTCCAGGCCAGCAAAATTATTTATGTCTTTTAAGCACATTGTGTCTAAATTTTAAAAGTGCCTTTGATATAGGTAGTTTTCTTCTTTTGGTTTTTGAGTATGTGTCTTTATCATTTGTTATACAATTAAAATTTCTTGCTATTATCAGGCTACCTTTAGTTAAATGAATTAGTTCTTCAAAATTATGTTTAACTGCTCCTAGTCCGAGTCCTGGTATCCAGTGTAAATTTATTAAAGTATAAACTTTTCTATTCAGTTCCATAGACACTAGACAAAATATACCTGATGTATCACGATAGGTGTTAATTATTTTGGGAGATATGATTTCATTACGAATTAATATGGCTACCCCTCTTTTCTTTTGTTTATATTGAGAGCTTGTTAGCACAATGTAGTTATTAATATTTAAACTATTTATATCTATATCTAACAAGTGAGTCGCTTGTAGGAATACTATTTGTGGTTTATGTAAATTTATATATTTGAATTAACTCCTCCTCTTATTACTATTGTTCACACCATTAATATTTATGGATAAACATTTCATATTTTACTTTGTTTGTTTTGTATGACAGTATATGGAAATAACTTTGACTATTGGTTTTGTTTTATAAAACTGTTTTGATTTCATATTGTTCATAAATGTATTGAGTATTTTACCTGTAGACACCAAACCATTATAAAAAAACAAATGAACTACTAAAGTTAGTATTTCAACACATATAATACATTCCCTATCACTATGAGGTAATATATCTCTTTGCCTGGCTAGTAATACTACTCAAGCAAACCTTCTAACCTTGTGAATAGTGTTTAGATTAATCTCTCTTTAACCTCAAAATCAATATAATATTATTTACATAGCTTGAAAGAATAATATAATCAGCTAACAGATAAATATATAATAATGTGTATAAAAGTATTGTTATCTACATATCTAATTCTTTGTAACATATTTAACATATTAATAATGATTTAAATTTAAATATAAGTTTTTTCCACTCTGGGTTCAAAGGGCAGAATTTCAAATTTAACATTCAGTATTACTTCAAAGTCATGTAGTAGTTTACATGACATTCAATGCAGTACAGTTGTTTTTGGTTCATAATGAAGATGTTCTAGTACTTTTGTATGAAGCTTGAAGTAGTTAGTTAAATCAGGTTTCAAGTTAATTTGTATATCCCCCCCCCCCAGTTATTTAGGTACAATTAATTATCTCTGTTTTGTTTTATAATTGTGACAAGTAATAATTTTCTCAAAAAATATTTCCTTCTGTACAAAAGTATTGAGCATATTCAAGGAACAACGTTATAATATATATATATATATATTTTTCCCAATAAATTCTTGCAGGTTGAATGTTTCATATTTCAATCATTATTATTAGAAAAATTACATTAATGAATTAAAATGCACTTTAAACTGGAAATTTCAAATTTCAATAGTTATAGTAGGTTGTCTCCATATAGAGTACTTTATTTATTTTCCCTTCAAACAAATACTGCAGAGAAGGATTTATAGTAATTTCTTCCACTAATATATTCAAACAGCTATCGTATTTACAACATCAAATGAATTTTAAATTTTTCACACTTTTCCCCATCTACAAAACAATAAAATAATCAATTCTGTATCATAAATGCATTTCTGCAGTTTACTGATGCAACATATATTTAGAATTCATTTAAAATTTAAGTTTTCTATTCAGTTGTTAGTGAGTCTCAGAATACATCTGTATATTAATAGATAAAACAATATCACGGAACAAATTAAATACTAGATCAATTAAGCTATGTCAAAGCAATACCTTTATATACGTTCATATTGCAATTAATATATGGACATTTCAATAAAAAGTCTGTAATTATATACTTGTTAAATCAAATGACATGAATTTCATCCTTTCAGTTGCATGAGCCAAATGACCAATAGCTGTCAGCAACTTGGGGGCCCCCGGCCCCGGAGTCTGACATAGCGCCAGCAACTCTAACCCTGTGGGTTCTGTCCTTAAGCCAGTTTGCAACCCATCTTGTGACATATGGGTTTACATTTAAGCTGGTAAGTTTTTCTACAATACCCAAGTGGGGTATTGTGTCGAAAGCCTTTGCAAGGTCAAGGTAGGCTGTATGGACTGCCTTTCCCTTATCAATGGCCTTGGTGACTGTTTCGAAGAAGTCGGCCAAGTTCAAAAGGCATGATCTTCCCTTGACGAAGCCAAACTGGGTCGGGTCCAATGTCTGCAAGTCCCCTATATCTTTGTTTATGAGCTCCATTATGATCCTCTCCATAGCTTTGCAGACTAGACTAGTTAAGCTTATGGGGCGGTAATTACCAGGGTCCGTAGAGGCACCGCCTTTGTGGAGTGGGACCACAGTTGCCATACGCCACTCCTTGGGCACGTATCCTGTGGTAAGGCTGTGATTAAACAGCTGCCTTATGTGCGGGTTTAATTCCTCATTTAGCTCATGTAGCACACAGCCGGGGCCACCGTCCGGTCCCATTGATGCTGTGTTTTTAGCTTTAGAGAGAGCAACTTTCACCTGCGCATTTGAGATGTCTGGGAGGCTACACTCTGATGGGATAGTTATCTCTCCTTTAGGGGGGGGAGAGGGGGGTGAAGTTTGCACTGAACCTGTCTGCCAGTATGTTGGCAATGTCTGTGGGTTCAGTGATTTTTGTATCATTTTGGACTAATTCTGAGCATATCTGGGAGTTTCCACCCAGGTTCCTAACATAGCTGAAAAAGGCCTTATGATTGTCCTTTGAATCCATGGCAATTTTTCTCTCAAAATTGGCCTTAGTTGATTTTATGAGTGTTCGTATTTTTTTACTAATAATGATCAGGGGTGACTTCCCTTTTATGGATATCATGTAATAGCTTTCTCCTCTTATTGTAAAGTTTGTTAATGGCTGGGGTCCACCAGACTGGACGTTTGCCCTTTGTGGAAAGAGTCTTGGTTTTATTTGGGATTGCCTGATCCATGCAGTCCTGGAGGTGTTCATAGAAGGCATTTGTAAGGGCTTCCACAGCTTGGGTTGTGGTTTCCACTGGCTCAGGGGCCTTGAAGGATACCACACCAGTCTTGAGTAGTGTGAAGTTTGCTTTAGAGAAGTTCTTCACTGTGGTCTTTTTTGTTTGGGGTGGGGGCGGGATGTGGATTTCCAGTGAGATTAGTTTATGATCAGATTTCACCAATGATGGATATACTTCCGGTGTGGAGCATTTTGTCCCCATGTTTGTGATAATGAGATCTAGTATATTTTCTCCTCTCGTGGGAACAGTGACTAGCTGTTTCATGGCATTTGAATTTATGAACTCCAGGAACCATTGGGCTAGAAAGTTAGGGCTTGAGTAATGTTCCCAGTCTATGTTTGGGTAGTTGAAGTCACCCAATATGATGGTGTTTGGAGATACATTTATACCCTCCAGTGTCTTCAGGAAGGCTGTGTGGGGTTCCTGAGTTTGAGAGGGTGGCCTGTAGCATGCTACAATTTGTAGAGCAGTTTGGCTATGGTTAGTTGCACCTGGATGGTTTCCGAAGCTTCGTGCATTGCCACCAACCTGGAGGTGTGGGTATCCTTTATGAATATGGATACACCCCCTCCTTTTGTGGTGTGGTCCGGGTTTTGGGGCTGGAACGCATGATATGAGGTAAAACCTAATAGTGCCGGGGTGCTTTCAGGAGCCTTGAACCAGGTTTCAGTTACAGCACAGACATCGATGTTCTCCATACTGAGAAGGGCCTCAAGTGCGTGCATTTTGAGATTTAGACTTCTGGCATTGAGCAGCATTACCCTCAGTTTCTTCCCATTTTTGTTTTCTAGGGTGGTAGATTTAGAATTTGAGCCTTGCCTAAAAAGGCACTATGGGGGTGGCAAGAGCCTTAGCCAATATCCGGAATTCCAGGGGTGACAGGTGCAAGCCATCCCTTATCAAGCAGCGTGGCTTGTCAAGCATGTCATCCCAGGCAGACAGACACTGGATCCCCTTTGAATGACACCAGACATTAAGCCAATTGTTAAAGCTGATCATCTTGTCTCTATATTGTGGCATCATTCTTGGTGAAGGAAGGATACTGCTCAGGGTCAGGGTCATACCTGCCTGGGATACATAATCAGAGAGCTCCTCTATGTCTCTTTTCATGTAGTCCAGGGAGGTACATCTCAGGTCGTTCACACCAGCATGAACAATGACTGTGTCATATTTGTACTTGCCGTGGAGTGACCCGAGTGCTTGTGTTATGTGGCGGATTCTAGCGCCCGATTGGCAGCTTACTGTGACCCTCTCCTTGTTCAGCCTGGTGAGTGGGATGTCAGTGTGTCTGACTATGGAGTCACCTATGACAAGTTTGTTTGGTGTTGTATTTGGCCTTAAGGGCTGTGACTACTTTGCACACTGCTTTTGTGGTTTATGTGTTGCTTGTGGGGTGTCTTGAGGTAGCAGTTGTTTGGGTGTCTGCTTTGGAGGCCTCTGCTGTTTAGGTAAATTTTTACTCAGAGCCTCCGAGTATGTCTTTGTGTGTGTTTATGTGTTTGATTCAGTGGTGTGGTAGCATTATGTGAGGCTGGTTTTGTGGTGTGTGTAGTTGCCTTCTCCTCCTGTCTGGTCTTGCCAGTCCTGAGTTGAGAGAGCTCAGCCTCCAGTTTGGCTAAATAGCTGCATCTCTTGCAAGTATTTGTGTTATGTGGGAGGAGGAGAGGTTGTCTGTGTACATGAGGCAGTTATAACATTGCCTCAAGATTCCCAGATTCACCAGCTGGACCGGAGAGGAGATTGACAACTGACCTTTGGACATGCTAGAATAATATTGGGAATTCCTTAATAATTGAAAACAAGGGCCAGTGGGGAGTGAGGGTGTAGTGCTTTTAATTTTTAGTGCTGACTTATATAATTGCTTTAGTGAGCAAGTGCCAGGTAACTTGAGTGCAATGTGTTACAAGTAACTAAATCCAAAAACGACAAACAGTAACTTTCTTTCAAGTGAAACAAGGAAATAAGTACAGTAAGCAATGCAGATATCACTAGTGATCCAAAGAAGTGCTGAGAAGCCGCATATTAGGTGGAATTAGCTTCCAGGGAAATAACAAGCAAACAAACAACAAGCATATAAACAAAGCTAGATTCAGCAGGCCTGGATCTAGTCTATGCTAGAGCAAACAAGGTGTACCAATTTCAGTAAGATACAGTTCAAGTATTCAGGCACTATAAACCTTTAACCAGAAATTCCCAGCTCAGAAGGGCAGAGTCCAGCCTCTTCTCCCACAAGAGTGCAGACCACGAACCTTCTTAATGTAAAATAACTGGCCTGAAGCCCAAGTGCCTAAACCAGAACTAATACACTTGGACACTGGTTTAGTTTTATCTTTTCTAAATTAATCATAATCTTATGATGTAATATTTCTGCATATTTATTGTTAGTTTGTAATAATTCTTGAGCTGAATCTATCTTTCCTTTTTGAACTTCCAGTTTCAATTTATCGGCTTTCTCTTGTAATTCTAACATATCTTTATTCCACGTTTTCCTTTTATTAATATACCAAGCTAATACTTTCCCATATATATATATATATATATATATATATATATATATATATATATATATATATATAGTTTTAATGAGTCTCAAATATATATTTCTGTGATGTCCTTTGTTGTGTTCAATTCAAGAAAAACTTTAATTTCTTTTAATAGAATTCTTTAAAGTCTGTTAATTTTGTGATGTAAGAAAGGTATTCTTGTGATGGGATTTGTATCTATGTGCTTAACTTCTATCTCAAAAACTAGTGCATTATGATCAGATAGTGGACAGTTTATTATTTTAACTTTATCTATTTTTATTAAATCATTTTATATATATATATATATATATATATATATATATATATATATATATATATATATGTATATATATATATATATATATATATATATATATATATATATATATATATATGTATATATATCCTATCCATTCTAGAGTTAGTTTTATGCCTAAGAGAGTAAAAGGAATAAATTAATGAGTCCAGGCCAGCAAAATTATTTATGTCTTTTAAGCACATTGTGTCTAAATTTTAAAAGTGCCTTTGATATAGGTAGTTTTCTTCTTGTGGTTTTTGAGTCTGTGTCTTTATCATTTGTTATACAATTAAAATCTCCTGCTATTATCAGGCTACGTTTAGTTAAATGAATTAGTTCTTCAAAATGATGTTTAACTGCTCCTAGTCCGAGTCCTGGTATCCAGTATAAATTTATTAAAGTATAAACTTTTCTATTCAGTTCCATAGACACTAGACAAAATATACCTGATGTATCATGATAGGTGTTAATTATTTTGGGAGATATGATTTCATTACGAATTAATATGGCTACCCCTCTTTTCTTTTGTTTATATTGAGAGCTTGTTAGCACAATGTAGTTATTAATATTTAAACTATTTATATCTATATCTAACAAGTGAGTCGCTTGTAGGAATACTATTTGTGGTTTATGTAAATTTATATATTTGAATAAACTCCTCCTTTTATTACTATTGTTCATACCATTAATATTTATGGATAAACATTTCATATTTTACTTTGTTTGTTTTGTATGACAGTATATGGAAATAACTTTTGACTCTTGGTTTTGTTTTATAAAAATGTTTTGATTTCATATTGTTCATATATGTATTGAGTATTTTACCTGTAGACACCAAACCATTATAAAAAAAAACAAATGAACTACTAAAGTTAGTATTTCAACACATATAATACATTCCCTATCACTATGAGGTAATATACCTCTTTGCCTGGCTAGTAATACTACTCAAGCAAACCTTCTAACCTTGTGAATAGTGTTTAGATTAATCTCTCTTTAACCTCAAAATCAATATAATATTATTTACATAGCTTGAAAGAATAATATAATCAGCTAACCGATAAATATATAATAATGTGTATAAAAGTATTGTTATCTACATATCTAATTCTTTGTAACATATTTAACATATTAATAATGATTTAAATTTAAGTATAAGTTTTTTCCACTCTGGGTTCAAAGTGCAGAATTTCAAATTTAACATTCAGTATTACTTCAAAGTCATGTAGTAGTTTACATGACATTCAATGCAATACAGTTGTTTTTGGTTCATAATGAAGATGTTCTAGTACTTTTGTATGAAGCTTGAAGTAGTTAGTTAAATCAGGTTTCAAGTTAATTTGTATATCCCCCCCCCCCCAGTTATTTAGGTACAATTAATTATCTCTGTTTTGTTTTATAATTGTGACAAGTAATAATTTTCTCAAAAAATATTTCCTTCTGTACAAAAGTATTGAGCATATTCAAGGAACAGCGTTATAATATATATATATATATATATATATATATATATATATATATATATATATATATATAAATATGTGTGTGTATATATATATATATATATATATATATATATATATATATATATATATATATATATTTTGTTTCCCCAATAAATTCTTGCAGGTTGAATGTTTCATATTTCAATCATTATTATTAGAAAAATTACATTAATGAATTAAAATGCACTTTAAACTGGAAATTTCAAATTTCAGTAGTTATAGTAGGTTGTCTCCATATAGAGTACTTCATTTATTTTCCCTTCAAACAAATACTTCAGAGAAGGATTTATAGTAATTTCTTCCTGTAATATATTCAAACAGCTATTGTATTTACAATATCAAATGAATTTAAAATTTTTCACACTTTTCCCCATCTACAAAACAATAAAATAATCAATTCTGTATCATAAATGCATTTCTGCAGTTTACTGATGCAACATATATTTAGAATTCATTTAAAATTTAAGTTTTCTATTCAGTTGTTAGTGAGTCTCAGAATACATCTGTGTATTAATAGATAAAACAATATCACGGAACAAATTAAATACTAGATCAATTAAGCTATGTCAAAGCAATACCTTTATATTATTTCATATTGCAATTAATATATGGACATTTCAATAAAAAGTCTGTAATTATATACTTGTTAAATCAAATGACATGAATTTCATCCTTTCAGTTGCATGAGCCAAATGACCAATAGCTGTCAGCAACACTGAAAGGGCTAAGTCCTTGTATCTGGTAATATTAACAATGTAACAAATCCAAATAATTTTACTGGAACCTAAGTACTTTGACATAGCTGTAAAATGTTCATATTATACATCTTAACCATGTGAACCATTAGTAACTGGATACTGTAAAATATGACTTTTTGCTTTTTAAATAAATATACTAGATTCATGGGGTTTTAATATATATGTTTAGGCTAAAGATAGGGAAGTAATGTAAATTAGCATTTGTAAAAATAAAGTGCGATATTAATAAAGTAGTACACGAAGATTAATATAATATAAATAATGATGTAAGCAAGATGTTTGAAATGAGTAATTTCTTATTTAACATGTCTTGTAGTTTAAATAACTGATTTCGTATTATTTATATAATGAATAATCTATTTATATAATAGAATAATTTGACATTTAATATTTCTGATACTTTTTTACCATGAGTAACAGCTAATTCTAAGAGTGACCATTGCAGACAGCATCTTCTGTCTGCAAAATTTACAAATCAAAAGGAGAAATAGAGGCAGGTTTTTAAATCTTTCTTCTATATCACATATGCACATACACGTACCTACAGAAAATTTATAGTCCCCAATCCAGCTACTGCATATCTTTGAAATGTGTAAGAAACCAGGATAACCAAAGAAAAGCCAAGAAAACACAGTGGCGATATTCAAACTCTACAAAAAAGGCACCCAGGCTAAGATCCTGACCATAGAACTTGCCATTGTGATGTGTCAATGCTACCTGTCCCACCATTGTGCCACCCACATTTTTGCTACTGTGACTTAAAGGGATTTAGACTTCAGTTACCACTCACATATGACATTTGAAACAAAGTATTTGTCTTCAAGGAGTATGGTTTGGAGGCTGCTATGGAGGTTTACGTACCTAATGTTCCTATATATGGACAGAATTACTCTAATACATTTTTAATCTAGCATGTAGGATTGGGCACTTGTGTATCACCGCAACCACGCACACAACATCAGCACTTTCCAACTATGTGAGAGCAGCCAGGTATTCTCACTAGCATCCCATTCTCATTAAACAACATGCTGCCGAGAATGAGCAGCCGCGAAAACACGTAAGCCACAGCCTCCCATCAAACCAATCAATTCCAGCACTTCAGCAATACTTTAGGTCAAAACATAAGGAAGAAACAACACCCTCCCAACCACGGGAAACATATTCAATTCCCTTCTCTACAAAATGCAATGACCACCGCAATGCATCTCCCTCCATCTTATGAGGTCACACAAGATAAACAAACTGTGACCCGATGTGACATTAAACATATCTACTCACCTCTACCAAACCCACTAAAGTAAAAAGACATTGCATTCCCACACTAGTGTTCCAAACAATAGTGATTACAACACCAATAAACAGAAAGAAAGTGAGCGAGAGAAACGTATTTGTAGCTGCTAAAGAAATACTGTCGCGATAACACCCAAGTATCAAAGATTGTTTAATTATTAATAACCTCGATCATGGAGGGCACAGATAGAGTGTGTGTATATTGTGTGTCACTGGCTGTATTCCTGAAGGTGGTCTGCAGGGAGTTAATCTAAAAATGTTTCCTGTCATTTAAGAATTTCATAAGTTTTATCCTACATCAGACCGAGTATATAGGTTTATTGGCAGGTACTAGGCTAGCTCCTCGTGAGAGCTATTTTATTCCCAACCAGTCTTGCTCAAGTGTGAGAATCAAACCTTTTATCTTGTGTCTAAGAGGTAAACACCTTAAAATTTATGCCAACCCTCAATCTCAATCCCCCCTTTATCCACTAGAGGAGTTAAACCATGGGCCCTGATGAAATTTAAACACATGAACACTGCTCCAATCTCTGAGATACACAACCATGCAAATAATGGACCCTTACTCTTTTTGATAAATGCCAATGAAGCTTTTACATTCACCAGAGTTATCAGCGATGTAAAAGATCTCATCCAAAGGATGGCACAAGTACTGTATACAGAACTTTGGTTTAATATTCCATCCAAAGGATGACACACTTAGGTGTATAGAAGCCCCCTTATACTACTCTGGAGGGGTCTACTTTAATTAATCGAAAGTGGAATCCGTCAAATACGAATCCGTTGACACATAAACAGCGAAACGCGGAAACGTCGAAGGCACTAAATAGCGAAATCGGAAATGTTGAATTGTCATAGTTGGCCCGTCTGAGGTATAGTTCCGTAAGGTAAGTGTGCGATAGTTACGGACCTTAGGGTTAGGGTGCTGGTTAAGGTAAGTGCATAGATAGGTAATGTATGTAAGGTTTAGTGTAGGGTTTTGTTAATTGTATGTGTGTGGAATATTTACTTTGTGTGGGTATAGTTCTGTAGGGTAAGTGTGCGGTAGTTATGGACCTTAGGGTTAGGGAGGGGTTAAGGGTAGTGCATAGATAGTTGTGTATGTGGGGTTTAGTGTAGGGTTACAAGTGGGGTTTTGGTGCTTTAATTTAGGGTTAGTAGTAGGGTTTTGGTTAGTGTATGTATGTATGTGTTTTTTGTTGTGGTTGCGTAGGTAGTATGTTACAGGCGGTGGGGTTGGCCGACTATTGCGGTTTCAATGTTTAAATTTTGCGGTTTTGCGTGTTTGATGTTATCACATTGCACTGTTTATGTGTCGACAGATTCGTATTCGATGGATTCCACTTTTGTTTAATTAAAGTAGACCCCTCTGCAGTATCAGCAAACCATGTAAATGGTGTGGGAATAGAACCTATAGCCTTTTCTAAGAAAGGTGAGTGGGTTATCTGACACACCACTGACAGTAACATAGCATCTACACTGTTTACCAACTACCTGCGACTTATTTTAAGTTTGATCAAGAATATTTTAGTTTGTTTTAAGTTTTCTGCTCTATTAATTGCTATACATCTTGTTTAAGTAGGCTTCAGTTTAATTGAGTTTAGTTTTAAAAATAGACTTGAAGTTGAATTCAAGAGTTAGTCTTTGTAGTGTCCTATCCATTTAAAATGCGGCATGACAGCATATGAAATTTAACTAATTTCTTCTACTGCAACCCTGGAAATTTGTACTCTATCGTCTTTTGGCTGCATCCTGGGCCTTTTCATAAAATCAAGTGATATCCTCACAGTTCAAACAAATTTCTATATCTTTTAGAACCATTAAAATTCATAAGGACTTGCAAATTGTAAAGTGGATTTTATTAGTCAAAATGAACACAGTATAGTAACAGAGCTGTTGCTTTAAGAAGCTAGCTCACTTCCGCATTTTGCGTCTCTGCTTCATGATGATATGATTACATTCTTTTAAAGGAAGATGTACATAAGCAGAGAGATGTCACAGATTATATTTAATGTCCATATTGCCGATGGTGCTTTATAATCAATGTAAATAGCTCAAGATCCAGACGGGACGGAAAGAGTGAATTTTTTTTCCCTTCTACAATCAAGGCAAAGTTCACGCGACTATAATGTGCTGTTTGCAATTTAAAAAATAACAGCTGTAGTTGCTTTCATATCAATTCCGAAAACCAGTAAAGCATAAAAATAACAGAAATATTTAACCAATCATTCCTATGAATGTTTTTTTTTCCCCTTTACAAATTTAAAACTGTCTCTGCTTAGAAGGTCATATAATAGTAAATTCTAAACATTTTTGCAGCTCATTTAATCTATTAAATCTAAGACAAATCAAACATTTACATGTCAATAGGAGTCTATCGAAGAACATTCCTATTTGTTAATGCTCTAAATGTATTATATATATGGAAATCTCCATATATTGCCTTGTATGTTTTATCAAAAGAGAATTGAAGTAATTAATAAAAAAGTTTAGGACTGAATTTGTTCAGTATCTTATAATACTAATAGTCTTCTTCTTCTTTCAGCTTTTCCCGGTTAGGGGTCACCACAGCAGATCACCTGTCCGCTCATGATTGGCAGTGGAGTTTTACGGTGTCGAGTTGCCAGCCCGGCGCCCAACCTTCCACAGAAAGCACACATACACACACACACTCACTCCTAGGGCCAATTTAGAGTGTCCAATCCACCTACAGCATGTCTTTGGGATGTGGGAGGAAACCCATGTGACCACAGGGAGGGCATGCAGACTCCACACAGAAGGCACCCCAGCCGAGGATCGAACTGGAGAAACTCTTGCTGTGAGGCGGCAACACTAACCACTGCACCACAGTGGCCACCCATCTTATAATAAAAACAGGTATTTCCAGAGGCTGTTAATCTTATAATACTAATAGTAATTAAATAACTGTAAAGGTGTACCTGTTTTAAGTTGTTTTTTTTTGCTTGTTACTCCTAAATCATTGATCATGTTTTAACATCATGTAAAAACATTTATGTTTATTTGTCCTTCATTTTTTTTTCAGTCTTCCAGTTGCTTACTTCTGCATTTCTTTTTGGTGTACTATTTGTCCATTCCATAGATTCTTCTTGTGTTAGTATGCTGTTGTTGGAAAGAAATTTCATTGCTGAATCAACTGTTTCAAAGATTTGTATTCCCTCTGGGAGAAAGAGTCTCAGTCTTGCTGGAAACAAAAGATGAGTTTTCAATTGCTTCTTCTTTAGGATTTTTATTATTTGTAGGAATTCTTTTCTTTTGGAAACCACTTTTACAGAATAGCCATTGTCAAATCTGATAAGAGCATCTTTATATTGAATGGGTGAATTTGCCCAGGCATTTCTTAGGATAAGATCTTTGTCTTGGGTAGAAAAAAGTCTCACAATTATGGATCTTGGCTTATTTTTGATTGAAGATGTATTTCCAGAGGCTGTTAATGACCTGTGTGCAGGTTCTATGCCATATGAAAGGGCTTTAGGTAATTTCACTATATCTGGTATCCAGGTGGTGAGAAAGTTTATTATGTTGTCCCCTTCTGTTTTCTCTGGTAAACCATATATCTGGATGTTGTTTCTTCTTGTTTGGTTTTCCATATCGTCAAGGTTTTCTATTAAGTAAGTATTCTGTTGTAGTAAAAATTCTGTTTGATGTTCCTCTGTTAGTAGTCTTGAGTCAATGTCATTTAATGACTGTTCCATAAGTGAAATTTGCCGTTTCTGTTGTGTAAACGTTTCCTGAAGTTGTTCAAGTTATTGTGAGCATTTTTCCTTGAAAGTATCTATTTTATCCATCTTGTCAATTTTGATTGTGAGTTCCTGTATATTAGAAATAAGTGAGTGCAGTTCCTTTTTGATGGTAGAGTCCTGAGCTGAATTCTTAAGGTGACTCATAATGTATAGCTGATTGTAGTGTTGTTCTTCCAGTAGTTAAGTTGACAGGCATTATCAAAAGACAGTCAATGAAATGTCTTCTGTAGATGCTCCAGGATAATAAAAAGTTGTTAGTAATATAAAGTTCCTCAAATTGTTCCTTATTTCATAAAATTCCTGTCAGGAATAGTAATCAGGTAAGAGAGCTGAGAGAAAGTGCTGTTACCAGATCAGCATTTTGGCCACACCCCACACTGGTGTCTATTAATGGTTCTACCTGAGTCAGGTAGAACCCTATTAATACATCCTCTTTGCTATCCAGTCAGAGTATCCTCCCTGTGTCATCATCACATTTCTTGGTGGATACCATCTTCTTTGGTTTCACAAGGCTGTCCATTTGTCATTCATGTTTTCATGGACATGATGACTGTGGATGCCTGTCCACTGGAGTGGGGGGAGGGTAACATTTCAACAGGAGGATGGTTCAAGGAACATGGACCAGTCAGGAATCCCATGTTCACAACAGCAGTCTGGAGATAAGTTCAGTCCTCCTAGCACTGCAGGCACTTCAGGACTTCTTTCCACAGAGTGTGATTTCCATCCAGACGGATAACACTTTTGTGGTCTGGTACATCAGGCATGAGAATATGGCAATGGGAAATGTCTTCACAGTGAATTCTCTAGCAATGCACATGCTAGGTTGAACCAATATTATTGCGGACAAGCTGAGTCACTGCATTCTTATACCTCATGAGTGGTCCCTCAACCATACAATGGTAGCAGAAATTTTCAGACACTGAACCAAATTGTACCCTTACCTGTCTTTTGCTGCTAATTATTCTAACAAAGAGAAAGACATTTTGCATATCTTAGGCATGCACTGTTAGCTTAGATTTCACTTGCACTACATAAAATCCTTTTTTAAGGATGAACAGTTTCAAACCGGAATCTAAAGTCTCTAAAGTTTCCTTGTCTATATGGTCTCAGATTGCATTTCCTTTGTTTATAATTCAAAAGGATTACTGCTGTCAACCAAATCAAGAGCACATTCCACTAGATCTGCTTCAACTTCCACTGTCTTTTTCAAAAGTTCATCATTGTATGGTATCTGTCCTGCAGAATCTTCACCTAACTTGCATACCTTTGTCAAATATTACACACTGGATCTTGTTTCTAGATTCAGAGTAACTTTGGGATCATGATAGCTGGGGACATGGTCCGAACTATTGACTTGGATGGAAGACATTACGTAGTATATGAAAGTTATGTAGGTACCATAAAGCTAGATCCTTTTTGTCCTTCTCTATTTTGACATTCTGCCTACCTTTCCCCCTTCCATATTGTCATACTATCCCTTGTTCATTTCTGGAGGATAATGATGGACCAGACTTGAAGCTAACATGTTGCAATATCTATTCTCCACTATCAACCTTTTTTTGGAATTCACTGCACAGAAAAGCACAACTAATATAAAATAAATGAATAAATAAATACAAAGGAATCCCAGCCCACAGTTCTTACCTTTAATAAAATAGCTGTAATATAGGCTGCTAAAAGCAGCCATCAGGTTATAAAAGAACAAAATTAATCACATGACTAAAGGAGCATATCATATGAGTCAATCACATAATTATGCAAAAATTACAATTTATTTACACATCAACAAATCTTAATAAATATATATTTGTACATTAATAATACACTTAAAAGCATTATCATTTAACCACAATGCAATAAAAACCACTTAACACAGTAGTCCATTTTCTTTTTTTTAGGCAAACCATGTAACCATTTGATGTTTCAATTCATAACTCTGTGTATGCCAATAAAAGTAAGAATTGCACTTTTGTGTACCTTACCATGTTTAAATATTGCATTAGTCTCCTTTTGGTATTGAATGTCCTTAAGATGATCCCCTACTTGTAATCTCAATGTACTAAAAGCTTTTGCTGTGTAAAATAAAGCTCAGCATACTCATGTTGCTAAATAAACCAGCACCAGAGAAGAGCAGTTAACAAAGACATGTTTATCAAATATTCGACTTGTAATAATTGAGGTAAAATGTTTTGTTTGTAAGAAAACCCTGCATGTAGAGCAATACCCACAAGGTAAACATCCTAGAGATCAGGACAAAACTGCAACTTCCTTATTTGGTTCCTTTTTCAATTTCTTAAGTTTTGCAAAAATGCTTACAAAAATGTTTGGACCATCTGAAAGACAACTTACATTCCTCATCCAGATATTCACTCAAATTATTATCATCACCACTCAGAATTTGGCAGAATCTATTAATAGTTGTTCTGATTCTGAATGTATTAGTACCATACTTGGTAACAAACCTGAGACTGATATCAATTTTAGCATCAGTATTCAGTGTTTTAACTGAAGGAACTGATCTCTGTCCTTGATTTGCACCTCTTGTTTCATCTTTAAAAGGTTCCTTTTATGATGTCTTCTGTGGTCAAAATGATTACTTAAGTCATCATAATTCCTTTTACAGTCAATTTCACTTGAACAAGTTCTAGTTACCGTTGTAAATTGGAATTTAGGGGCACTTCGTGAAATGTCTTTTTGCTACCTTTATCAACTCCAGTAAATTGCCACACACAACGAACAACCTGTTTTGCTATGAGGCAGCTGATTAACCCCCAAAAAAAACACCCTTACTTTGATCAGTCCCAAACATCAGACTAAACAACAAAACCTTATCAAAGGGTACAGATGTACCAACATAAGCATTTTTGCTGCAGAACAAGACCTTCATGTGCCCTTAGACACACAGCTTTTTGCCTCTGAGATTGCACAAACATGGAAAAACTGAAACAGTTGGTATTTTGTGCTATGTGTCCTGTACACCATCCTTGCACAATTTTTGATTGTTTCAGTTACAATATATCAACTAACTCCCCCACAATCAAGCTATGTTATCACCATGAGTAACCCTGATGACTAGGACAGTATTAGGGAGTACTCACTGATTGGTCCCACAATAACCTTTCCAGTTCTCCGCAACACAGTGGATTATTGTTTTTATATGGTATGAGTGTACACTAGTGGTATAGTGACAAGTTTAGACAATTGCTGGAACAAACACGTTGATCAAAATTTGAAATATGAATAGCTAAGAAAAGTTGAATTGAAATCAACAGATGAGAAGCTAATAATGACAGCTGAAAATGTACACTTGTTTCCAAAATCTGTACAACAAATGAGATACAGGTAAATATAGGTTCTGTAGTACAGAACTAGAAACAGTTGCATATATTATTAATGGCTGTGATATTGCTAAGGTTTGTACACTGAAAGGAGCAATAATGTGACAAGTGTTTGAGATTGTGCAAACACTATAACATGCAGGCAGCTAAGAAGCATGGGAAACTTGAACCACAAAGAATTAAGGGAAATGAATAAGCATTGATCACAATAGATCATCCAATGTTAACAGTCAAGTAAATGAAAAAAAGAAGAAAAAAAAACACAGTTTGCAGTCAATGAAACAAGGACAAAAATAGCTTTAATTATTTAAATAGCTACACCAAGTGACTACAGTGTCTTGCATACTAAGAGGCATAAAGTTAGAAAAATTCAGAATATACCATCAGAAAATAGAATTATGTAGAATACAGACACCCAGATATCACCAATAGTGGCAGGAACAACATTACTAATAGTAAAGAATTTTCAGGCATGTTTAAATATGCTACCAATATAGGTAACTTCATATGAACTGCAGAAAGGAGCGATTCTGATTACAAGTGTGCTGAAAAGAGCAATCTCAGCAAACATAAATGAGTGAATCACTGCTAACATCAAGGTCTTTATTTCTCCCTAACTTAAGAATGGGGTCTTCTCCTGCCATAATGTTAGAAACCCTAAACATCACAAGAAATAAAAAAAAAGATGAACAGTACACAACCAATATTGCCATCTTGCATGGAATTCCTGATTGCTATACAAAAGTTGTACAATGAAAAAGGAGTTTTTTACAGTAATGGAAACATTGTGACCAAAGGACAGTTCTTTACTAACACAGGTTCCCAGATACCTGACTACAGGATCAACTTTCATTGGTCTGCTAGCAATGTGATAGTTACAAGGGGAAGTCATTCTTCCAAAGGATACAATTATACGTTTCTTAGCATTTAGTTTTAGTCCATGTTTTTTTACACCAGCTATTTGTTTAGGAGAGGCCCTCCTGGAGGATTTTGGTGTCGTCTGGGAAGTTTATGATAGCACCAAGTTTACAGTCATCTGCAAACTTTGCCAGCTTAAACACTTAATGTATGGTTTGAACTCTGAAAAGTAAATATCAAAGAGGAATGGCCCAAAACTGAGCCTTGGGTGTTGGGAGTCAGCATAACAGTTAAACTCTTTACCTCACAGACAAAAGGTACAGGGTTTGATTCTCACCTTTGGTTATTGAATGTTTTTTGGCTAGGCATGTAATAATCTGCAGACTGATTTCCTAGTATTTACCTATGAACCCTGGGGTACCCCACTAGTGACAGGTCTTTTGAAAAAGGCAGAGCCACCCACCTTAAATTCCTGGGTACTATATGTGAGCCAATTTGCAAGCCACACATAAGGATTTACATTTAGAGAGTTTTGTCTATGATACCCAAGTAAGGGATACCTTTCTGCTTCCAGAGGTCTAGATATGCTGTGTGTGCTGATTTGCCATCATCCATTTCTTTAGAAGTCAACTAGGCCAGATAGGTAGGATCTGCATTTGATGAATCTGAACTGGCTTGAGTTGAGTGTTTGTAAGTTACCCTGATCCTTATTTATTAATTCCATAATGATCCTTAAAATTGCTTTACAGATGATGCTGGACAGGCTTATGGGTCTGTAATTACTCGGACCATTGATATCCACCTTGGTGCAAGACGATGACTGTTTCTGTCCTCCAGTCATTCAACATGAAGCCTGTTTGGAGGCTGGTTTTGAATAACCTTTCTAGAAGGTCTAACAAGTCATATTTTAGTCTGACCAGTAGGCACATCGGTACGTTATCCATCCCCACTGAAGTAACATTCTTTGCCCTGGATAGCACCTTAAGGACTTATTCTTGAAAGATTTGGGTGGGGGGTACAGATATGTGTATGTGATTTGAGAATATAAGAGGGGAGAAGAGGGTGACATTTGAACTAAATTTGTCTGCTAGTAAATTGGTTATGTCCTCTGGGTTTCAATATGTGATAGGTTCATATATGATCTCTTGTACTATTAGCTCTGTACTGTTCTGTGCATTGCTTTCTAGATTTCTAACACAGTTATAGAAGGCTTTATCGTTATCCTTCACATAGGTGGCTATTTTGGCCTCATACCTGGCTTTGGTTGATTCGATCAGAGTCCAAAGTTCCTTGTTAAGTTTAGCAAGAATATTATTGTCATCTGAGATTTTGAATTTATTTTGCTTGCAGTGAGTATTGTTCTTTTATTATAAAGCCTGTTTGCATTATGGTTCTGTCAAAGGCGTTTATGTTTAAATTTGTCACTGCATGTACTTCTGAGGAGGACAGATGCTTCTATGTAAGTATTTACATGGGCATAAAATTTGGCAGCAAATGAGTATTTATTTATTTATTTAACATTTGATCTTGATGTTGTTAACCTTCATTCACTCTTGACTGATGGGTTCAGTTCCGATCCCTTGGAACCAACTCGACCGTTATACAAAGCTCGCACCAGCCAAAAAACTCTCGAGCTAAGCCTCTACCCATACTGCCTCTGTTCCCATTACCTCAGATCTCATTTGCCACATAGAAAATTGGATGTGTCAGCCAATGCTCTCAGCTAAGTGCCAACATTTTGTTCTTCTTATTCTGATTATAATAGTTTAAGAATCTTTATAATTCTTTACTAGTACCACGAAGGAACCACCAAACAGGCAGAACTAGAATCACCAAGAAGCAGAATACCACACTTTTAGCAAAAAAGCTACTTTAATATCACTTTCGTCTTGAAGAGAGATGAAGTCTCTTAGAGACAAAAGCGATATTAAAGTAGCTTTTATGCTAAAAGTGCGGTATTCTGCTTTCTGGTGATCCTAGGTCTGACTGTTTGGTGGTGTTCTCGTGGTGGTTATTTTTTACTGCTTTATCCCTTGGACATTTTGTTTTATTAATTCCTTACTAGTAAGTGCGTTTGATACCTTTTTGAATGAGTAATCCTTTTTGGAGCTTTCTACCCTTTTTATTTTATTTTTATCTTTTTATTCATTTTTACCATTGTGGGTAACAGGCCTCTTCTTCCCTCTTACCATTGGTAATACTTAATACCACCATCGGTATTTTTCTTGAGATTCTCTTTCTTTTCCTTTACCCATTTGGGTATTCTACATATACCATAGTTGGTATATCCTTAAAAAATTATATATATATATATCTTTGATTGATCTCCTTCAATAACCTTTCTTTCCCCTTTTTTTCTACTAGCGAGTGTGTGTGTGTGTGTGTGTGTGTGTGTGTGTGTGTGTGTGTGTGTGTGTGTGTGTGTGTGTGCATGTCATGTGTCACTAACTGGACGACGTAGTAGAGAAGCAAAAAGGGTCCTTCGGGTTTAAACAGTGTAAGGACTGTTGCAGAAAGATGCCCAATTCTGATGGTCATCTTTCTTATGTCTACTGTCTAGGTGCCCCTCACTTGGAAATTCCTTGTAATATCTGTAAGGGCTTTAGTGCCCGAACTCTTGCAGAGAGACGAAATAAATAATAAATTAATTCTGAAAGACTTATTAAAGTGTCCCTTTGGTGAAGCTCTATCTGAGGCAGAAACTTCAAAATCTTCAAAGTCTGAGGCAAAAAAATAGAGCCATTCAGTACCATCTTTCCCAAAGGTACATGACACAAAATCTCAAAAATCCCAGGTTCTGACAGTCTCTTCAGAACTGAAGACAAAAATACCTAAAACGTCACTAACTTCTGTTCTGGCAACAAAGACAACAAAATCAGCATCTGTGCCATCAACTACTGAACCAATGCAAACAATTTCAGCATCGACCATGACTTCAGTGCCGATAACCTCTCCATCACTGACAATAGTTACATCCACCCATTCAGTTCTATCTTCTCCTTCTATACAACAGACCGTGGTGCCAAAGGTCGATATTGGAAATATCCCCCAGACTAGATATTCCCCTTCAATAGACCCCTTTTTGGGTCAGCAACTGAGTCCCTTTGTGGACAGACCAGAGTCCCCTTTGGGAATGTCAATCTGTTCCTCCAGGAGTTTCTCAGAATTGAATGTAGTCAGATTAGCGGACCAGCTTTTAGCAGCCTGAGGCCTCTTTGTACCCTCAAAGACCTCCCTCCTTCCCAGAGTGGAGGCCGATTTCTTCAATACTCCTGGTGCCAACTGCCTCGCTGCCAATGGTGGATCCCACCTCTGCACCGGAATCTACTCTGTGGTCCTTTGGACTGAGACTTGGCTGTCAGTTCCAGGATCCTTGGATCAGCTCCGACTGTTTCTATGGCTCTCGGAACCATGGTAGTTTCAAGTCCTCTCTCGGCTCCTACTCTGGGTGGCAGCTTGTCAGAGCAGGATGTGACCCTAGTTCCGAGGTTGTCTTTCTCGGTTCTGGGCTCCCATCCCTCTTTGGGCAGGCCTGCCTTCCAGATTATAGAGAGAGCTTTAGCCTCAGCAGGCTCACAGTTGGTGTTTTCCCCATTGGCGTACCATAATGTGAAGTTGTTCTATCTCACCTTCATTCTCACTGATGGGTTCAGAGCCAATCCTTGGCTCTGACTCGACCAGATGCTAAAGCTTGAGGTCTTCAAACAGCTTGTGACCTACTCCCTATCCCATGATGCAATAGTGTTTCCCTCCAACCCACTGCAACAGATCGGGTGTTCATCGAACAGCTCTGGCCAGTATTGTGAAAACATCTTTCAGATTTATCTATATAAAAAAAAATTCTTAGTGTTAGTTATTAGATTAGTTATTAGATTAGACTTAGGTACTTGAGACACTTTGTCTTTTTTGATAGTTATAATTAGTTTAGAGTGCATTTTTTTCTCTGTTTTTTGAGGCCATTTATTTCTAGGCCTATGTACAGAGACTAGTTAATTAAAAATAACTTTGCTCCCTATCCTTTCTGATTTAACTAGTAAGCCTGTTTTTTATTAGGGCGGTAGTAGTTTTGTTTATATAGTTAGTTGAACTTGTATTTTATTCACCCCTGTGGTTTTGTTAGGGTTGCATAATTGTTGTTCGTTGAATAGCATTGTGTGTTTCCTAGTTACTATAGCAGTTCTTGTAGTTTAGTCTTAGACCCTCTTTTTTTAGGTGCTATTTTTTGCTATTTACTGTTGTTATAGACTGTATGCTGTGGTGTCATACATTTATATTTGATTGTTAGAGCTCTAATATTTTCTTCTTTGCAGCTATTACAGTGATAAGAGTGATTTACCATGTCTGAAAAGGCTAAATCTGGTTTCAAAAAATGTCCGAAATGTGGACAGAAGATGTCTGTTATAGATGGGCACATAAACTGTGTCTATTGTTTAGGTGAGCTTCACCTTCAAGAAAATTGTGCCATCTGTCACTCCTTTAGCAAGAGTAAACTAATGGCAGGAGGTCTATTAAAATCCTCCTTTCAAGAACCCTTGGAAAAGGACAAACCCACTAAGTCTTCACAAACCTTATCTACCAGTTCGTCTTCGGAGTCAGAGCTGAAAAATGGCTCATCGACTTGTAAATCTGCCACCTCGGCTCCTAAGCCTACGGAGCCGGAGGTAATTGTTATCAGTAGGAGCCGGTCCACAGCATTGGAGGTGGTATCTCCCACTTTAAAATCTCCGATTTTGCAGTCAGAGACCTCATCTATTGTTTCCCAGTCTTCAAGACTATTGGATAACGTTGTGGATCAAGTGGTGCAGAGACTTTTGCAGTCACAGGCGCTAGCAAAAATTCTGTTGGGTTCGACCCTTAGGGCTTCGGAACCGATTCAGACCCAACACATTTCTTCAGTTCCTTCTCCGATTTGACCCGAAGATTTGGAGCTAGAATATTCGGAACCAATGATTGTGGAACTGTCGGAATTGACACCCCTGGGGCTTTCGGTTCTGACTACTCTGATGTCTTCGGTACCTACCTTAGAGTCTAGGAGCCGACACTCACTGGTCGGGTCCAAAGAGGATAGTCATACTGATTTTTCAGTGCTGACTCTGCCTCTCAGGGCCTAGACTCGAGAGTTCAGGACCTACCTTGGGTTCGGAGCCCATGTTTTCAGTGCCGTGGAAACTGCCTGTTTCTATGGATCCGGGTGTCCCTTCGGATTGCAGCCGTGGAACTTTTGATGTTATGAGGAGAGTTTTGTCCCCTTGGGTACCCTTGTCATCGGTACCAGAAATCTCCTCCCCTAAAGTTCCTGTGTCTGCCTCTGCTTCACTAATCCCACAAAAGCGTAGAGACCCAGAGTCTCAGGTCCCCCCACTGGGTGAGCCCTGTTCTTCTGGGACCTCCCCAGTTGGTTCTTTCAAAGCAGTCTTGAAGGGCCTCCATAGCCCCCTCAGGCCATAACCTGATTTTTTTTCTTTGTGGGTTTCTCTTTAACCAGTGCAGGTTTGTAAGCTGGCGATAGCAAGATGATATAATGGTCAGAGTTTCTCATTTGTGGAAGTTGCACTGCCTTATAAGCTTTCTTTAATTTATGTATACCTTGTCCAGGATATTATCACCCCTTGTAGAAATGTCCACATACTAAAAGTAGTGTGGGAGTACTTCTTTCAGATCTTCAGAGCTGCTTTATGAAAGGTACAGATATCTTTACTATCTTCAAGGAAGTTGTAATGCCTTATAAGCTTTCTTTAAGTTTATGTATACCTTATCCAGGATATTATCACCCCTTGTTGGAATG
Organism: Protopterus annectens; assembly: GCF_019279795.1. NCBI lineage: Eukaryota > Metazoa > Chordata > Ceratodontiformes > Protopteridae > Protopterus > Protopterus annectens. Next base: position 68,708,923 of record NC_056751.1, read on the forward strand.
TCCACATACTAAAGGTAGTATGGGAGTACTTCTTTCAGATCTTCAGAGCTGCTTTATTAAAGCTACAAATATCTTTACTATATATATATATATATATATATATATATATATGTGTGTGTGTGTGTGTGTGTGTGTGTGTGTGTGTGTGTGTGTGTGTGTATATTAAATATTATTATATATATATATATATATATATATATATATATATATATATATATATATAAATATATAAAAATATATAAGAAGATACAAAGATCCAGATACAAAAAAGTAAAGGAGGAAGAATTATGCTTACTTTAGGTGTCCACAGGCAGCTCAGGCACTATACTTCTTCTTCTTCTTTCGGCTTTTCCAGGTTGGGGGTCGCCACAGCAGATCACCTGTCCGCTCATGATTGGCAGTGGAGTTTTACAGTGTTGAGTTGCCAGCCCGACTCCCAACCTTCCACAGAAGGCACACACACACACACACACACACTCACACCTAGGGCCAATTTAGAGTGTCCAATCCACCTGCAGCATGCCTTTGGGATGTGGGAGGAAACCGGAGCACCCGGAGGAAACCCACGCAACCACAGGGAGGACATGCAGACTCCGCACAGGGCTAAAACCTTCAAGAGTTCAGATCAACTGTTTATTTTCAATGAAGGTAAGAGGAAGGGACAAACAGTGTCAAAATAGAGAATTTCCAAATGGTTGTCTTGTGCTGTTGCTTTCTGTTATTCTTACCAGTCGCTTCCAGGCAAGGTCAGAGTGCATTCTACTAGGGCTTTGACTTTGTTTGTGGCTTTTTGGAAGGGGGTTGACCCTATAAGTAGTCTACAGATACTTTTACAAAGCATTACAACTTAGATTCTATTTTAGGTCTAGAGCAGGTTTTCCTAGGACTATTCTCCATGGGCTGCTGGACACTGGCCATTCTTCCTCCCCCTTTCTTTCTAAAGTCTGATAATTACCCATACAGCTTAAGCTACTGCAACAGTGATATAATGGTGAACATATTACAGTTATGTAAGTTAACGTAACAGTAGGTGTTTGAGCAGGTCACTGTTGCAGTAGGAACAACTCCCCCATTTTTGTATTATGGTTTTTTTTTGCCAGAGTATGAATATTTTTAATTGCCTTTTTCCTGGTATATGAATAAAAATCAGGGCTCTAGCCTAATTTACTCGAAGGCAAAGATGCTGTGAAGGTTTGGTGCCCTAACCTCTGACTTATACAGCTCTCCATCAGCTAGCCCTTTAGCACTTAGGGCACATAGAAGGTAGCCTAAAGCTTTGGATGCTGTCAGGTTGTCATATCCTTGACGGGATGTAACCTTTAGAGCTTAGGCTACTTCAACAGTAAACAAGCAAGATAGATATTCCAGTGATAAAAGTGTCTTTTTTGTGGTAGATATATAGACATATACACAGACACACACGCACACACGTACACACACACACACACACACACACACACACACACACACACACACACACACACACACAAAGCACTCACTGACTCAGAGTTGACTTTCTGCCATCTAATTTCTTTTCAGATGCTAAATCATAGAATCATAAAATGTATGAGACACCTAGGCCAGTTCGCCATTTATCATTTGCCAATACCCACCTTTAGACCTTACCTCCTTTTTTAAGGAGCAATAGCCAAGTCTTATCTGGGTGTAAATTTATGAATACCCATCCAACAGTCTAATTTCTTCATTGCTTGATTTGGAGAGGAAGTTTATTCCAGAGAACAGGTAGTTGCTGTGTGACATGTCTGTCTCTCTACTGCAGCTTGTTCATTTGCTAAGCGTCTATGGTCTAATCTTTACAGAACTGTTTGATATGTGAAGAAATGAGAAGTCTTGGACAGCTGGATCTTTAATGGCACAGAAAGTAAGACACAGTTTGCTCCAAGGAGTCTGTAGGACACTGAATACAAGAACAAGGCCTCCAGCCTCTCTTGATGAAAAGGTCTTTTAGTCCGGTTATCTTTTTCATCAGGAACTTTTGAGGTCTCTGTAACTGTTTGATATGTTTATGAAGACACATACCAAAGGAGACATAGAGAACATAGAGGGATCAGGACTTCTTTTGTAGAACATCCGTGATTTTCTCTCTCATTTTTGCCCTGTCTCTCGTAACATTTTTATTTTTCTGGTAATTCATTGTGGTTTGCATACAGTACATAATACCAGACAGTAAGAGTTTCATGGGTTCATAGGAGGTTACTAGGCTAACAACACTAGAGCCCTTACATGCCTAGACATATTTATAATGGGTTGCCACAATTGTCGGTGGTTAGGTGAGTGAAGTGCACAGAGGTAAGGGTCTGTGGTAGGTAATACTGACTTCCTCTGTCAAGGAAGGACATGGACACCACCCCCGGAGTGAATTTGCAGTCAACTATCCATTGATCTAGGTTGCATTTGAAGAGGTTCATATTTTTTCTAGAAAATATCTGTTGCTGCAAAACTTGTTATACTATTGTTTTTTAAGTGAATTAGAGAAATACTTAAAATTGTCTGAGTATGAACCTTTGTCTCTTCCCCATTTTTTTTTACTTTGTCCAGAATTGTAAGCAAAGAAGTTGAGAAATATGGAATACAATTTTTATGTACTTGCAGAATTATTTTATTTGAAGAAAGTTCACTGGATTCAGCTAGTGCCCCTGATAAAATTTGCTTCAACAATGGTTTCTTTATCACTGTAGACATTATATAGTGAAGCCATTAAAACATATATATAACCTCTGTCTTATCACAAACACCATGCCCTCTATATAGAAGTCAACCTTTGTCAAACCTTTTCCTAAGGATCCCAAACCAACATCCACTAGTCACTTCCAGCCCTATTTCTGTACATCCAACTCTTGGTAAAATTTTGGGGAAGCTAATTTATAATGAACTTACCAGCTACATGCAAAAATATAACTTATTCTCCAAGAATCAACATAGCTTTTGTATAGGCAAGAGTACTCTGACAGCACTCTGGACCCTAGCAGATGACATATTTACTAACACTGACAAAGACAACCTAGACTTCCAAAATGGCAGCACATTGAGTAACAGCTTAACTCTAGCTCTCCCAGTGTGAAAACAGAAACTCTACAGAGAGGCCAGTAGACTTTTGTGTTTACTGGTTAATGTCAGCAACTGGCTAATAAATGTACTGGCTGGATGCCAAGAAAAAAGAAACACAGCGTGCCTGGAAAAAAAGCAGCTACAAAAAGTGAGGAAGAAACACTGATTGAGGAAAGTTATGCAACTATTCAGCAAAAAGGGCTGCAACCACCAAACATGACTTGCCGTAACTACAGGAAGATATAAGACTACTGGACAATGACCTGGTTAAAATAAACAAACCACTAATGGAGTATATCAACACAAACAACAAAAGGTTGGAAAAAATGGAGGAAGCTTTAGAAAAGGGTAGAAGCAAACTACAATGGGAAAAAAATGGGAATAGCGGGAACAATACATAGAAGGGAGGAATGAGGTTTAAAAGAAGGCAGGACTTGAATGAGGTATGTAATCTTTGAAAATGACTGGGTAGATTATAAGTGATGTACTATGTTTGCAACTGGCAGTGTGTCAGTGTGCTTTGTGATGTAAAATGTTTGCAACTAGGATTGTGTCGGTGTGGTTTGTTTTCTTTTATATAAATGTATGGTTGCCTATGTTGTAAGTGATGGTTTAATAAAGATGTTTCTTGTTTAAAAAAGGTAGGAATTGAATAATTTATGTAATGGTGCTTAGGTTATATGATATACAGCAATATATGTGAAGTATAATGCTTTTAAATGTGAACTTGTTAATACAGTTTGATTACTTTTATATAAATGTAAATTTGCCTATGTCACAAGTGAAAATTCAGTAAAGGTGTTTTAAAAAATAACAAAGACAACCTAACTCTAGCTGTGTTCTTTCACCTATGCTGAGCGTTTGTTCATTTCTGTTACCCCAACTATTAGAAATTGGCATTAGCCAAGAAAAATGTGCCATATCTTTGTTTGCCACCACTTCTAGCGCAACCACAACCACCCAAGAGACCTTTTGAATAAAACATGCCAATTGATCATGAATTCCACTCAGCACTGACATCACTGCCTCACACTATCCAAAGCCAAATGTCTACCATAAGCCAGAGCCAACCTCCGTTTGGGGTCTTACTCTACAAACTGCTCCACCAATGCACCCCATTTCTACTCACTATGAACTCTATATAAAACCACCTTGACCTTCTACCTCAGGAGTCAGGCTAGAGCTGCCCATACATTCCAAATCCCATTTATCAAGGTACACAGTTCAGATCATAGCACCCCTATACTTGCTCCCAAACTTTAGCATCACCAAACAAAGATTTTGCTGGTAGAAGAATACTTTAATTCACTTAGAGCTTTTGTCCTTCATAGGACTTCTTCAGAATAAAAATACACACACTCTCTTACATCTTTTAAAACAGAAACATCAAATGAAAACCATTATTACTTAATAGATTAATCTGCTTTCTGGGTGGCCGCAGTGGTGCAGCGGTTAGCATTGCCAACTCACAACAAGAGGTTCTCCGGTTTGATCCTCGGCTGGGGTGCCTTCTGTGCAGAGTCTGCATGTCCTCCCTATCTATGTTCGTGTGGGTTTCCTCCGGGTGCTCCGGTTTCCTCCTTCATCCCAAAGACATGCTGTAGGTGGATTGGACACTCTAAGTTGGCCCTAGGTGTGAGTGCGTGCATGTGTGTGCCTTCTGTGGAAGGTTGGGCGCCGGGCTGGCAACTCGACACTGTAAAACTCCACTGCCAATCATGAGCAGACAGATGATCCACTGTGGTGATCCCTAACTGGGAAAAAGCCGAAAGAAGAAGAAGATTAATCTGCTTTCCTTTGAATCAGGTGACTAGCGTGCCTGTGATCTTAGTTGCCACAAAGTTTCCTTTCTTCCAAATAAATGTTTGTATCAGCCTCCCTTTAAATTTAAAAGTACTCATTTTAATATAGAAAAATAAAATTTCTTGAAACTTTTACAAACTTGGCTGTGTTTGGACAAAAATTGCTTTTGTCTTTAATCCTAATTGCATATACATGTTCTTTTATTCTTTTATTCATTTAGAAAGTTTATATGTAGTCATACCTACATAAAATGCATCACAAAAGGAACAAGTAGCGATGTAAAACTAAAACTATAGTATTACAATTCAAATTTCTGTTAATTCTGATGGATTTATTCAAATGAGTTAAATAAATATTGGGACCCTCTAAAATAAAGCTCCAAATGCAGCAAAAGCTACATTTGAACATCCCTTTACTTCCATTAGTATGTAAAACTATTGCATTAGTAATTTCATTCTCCAAGTACTGCTTAATGGATTTAGATCTTTCGTAAATGAACCTATAAGCAGAGCCCACACTGTGATAAACTTTGGGATTACCCATAGCAATTTTCCAATTGTCAGAAATTACTTTTTAAATAGAATAATCATCCACTATCATTTGTAAGGTAAAACTGTTCTTATATCTGTTATCACCAACAGTCTTAGTGTGTATACCAGCACTTAAAATGGCAAGAAAAAATTTATTTCTTTTAAAATATTATCTCATCAGCCATATGCTGTAAATCGGCTAAATTATAGCCTGCCTTAGAGAATAAATCCAACAATTTATGAATCCCATCTAAGTTTATCATCTGTGGTGATCCTGGAAAGTCTAACCATCTAACATATGTGAATATTCTTTTTCATGAAATTAGGATGTGCACTAGCGTAAAATAAAAGTTGTTAGAAAAACAGGATTTTCTATAAATTTGAGTTGAAAACTAGCTATTAACCAAATCTCAACCAACCATAATGTCCAAATAAGACACACTTAAGCCTATATGGCTTAAAGTGAAAAATAAAAAAATCAGTACTATTATTCAAATCCTTAACACATTTCTTAATGGCTTAAAAAAATAAATCATAGACAAACCTTTTGTAAAACAATACATGTTGTTTATAGAACAAAAAAAATAGTTATGCGAGATTTTTTTTCTAGATGGCAGGAATGTAGCTTTCTGTAATTGATTGGTTGATGCTTTCCAAGCCATATCTCTGTTTAGCATGTGTTGTCTGGTTTCTCTTGGGAGCCATGGGATGGGTCTGGATTGGATTCATTTTGATCTGATAAGAGCTAGTTCATTTAGTATGTTAAAGAATGTGTTAAACTGAGTTACGTTGTCATCTAGGGTAAGTGTTTTAGAATATCCCAGTTGCTATTGTTGAGGTAGTTAATGAAGGTGTCATTAATGAAGGAGGAGTCTGTGCATACATTATTATAGATTTTGTGTTTATGTGAATGATCACATTTTCTCATGGCAGAGGTCAGTAGATGGAAACTGATGGTGTCGAGTAGGTAGCCAGCAGTGCTAATTTTGTTAGAGATGATGGTGAAGATCCAGTATGATGTAAATTCCTTATTACTGCATTTGTCTATTCGATTAGCAATAGTGATAACTTGGGTAAAACCAAAGAGATTGCTAGAGAGTGTGCGAAAGTCAGAGTTGATAAGTAGGTAGTCTATGTTAACATCACCTTAGATGGTGGTTTCCTTGCTGATATTATGAGAGATTTAATACAGGATTTCTTCTAGTAATGGAATATTGTTTCCACAAGAAGATATAGATGACAGTGATGTGTATGCTCTTACATTTGTTTATTTGCAGGAGAAAGAGAGAATTATTTCAGCACTGGGAAAGTTGGGATAATTTAGGGGGGTAAGGAGTGATTTCAAGGTGTTTTTTGTATATCATAGCCATGCCATCAGCTTTCTTATGTTGTCTGTAATTTCCAATGATGTTGTAGCCTGGAGGAAGAATTTCCTGATCTTTAGTACCTAGTTTTAGCCAAGCTTCTGTGGCTATTAGTATGTAAGGGATATACAAGGCTATATAGGCATGTAACTATGGTATTTTATTGCAGATGCTTCTAAGATGTAAGGTCATCAAAATAGACTATTACCTTGGTTGAGTGGAATAGAAGAACCAGGGGTAGCTGAGGTGGTAGAAGTGCAAGTATGTAGAGAGGTTCCAGGATTAGGATGTATATTGCCATCAAGAGTAAAATAAATTCCATATTTAGTTTTCACTTTAAAATTATCTGTGTGTAGTAAAGAGCAGTGAAGGTTATTTTTGATTCTAGTTTTGAAAAACAGCCAAACAGCAGACCACTAAGTATTGGCCAAGCATGAAACATGGCACCATTTTGAACAGAAGGATAACAGAATGAGTAAGTAATTTTGGGTCTATATTACAACGTCAAACTAAAACAAGTTCGAACATTGTAATGTCGAACCCTAAAGTCCAAAAGTGAAAAATAGCAAAGCCACGGCACATCAACTTTTTTCTCAGGGAAAAAAATCAGTGGGCCGTTTTTGGGGCTTTGCTATTACCTCCACTGTGGTGTGATCTCGGAGTTGGTATATTTAAGTAGGGGGGATGTGGGGGGCACCGCCCCCCACTTCAGTTTAGGTTTAAGGTTAAGTTTTTTTTTTTTTTTTGTCATGGAACAGCAATTTTTTTTCCCTGAACATAACGGTTCGATATTACAGCGATCGAACTTTTGTAAGTTCAACGTTGTGATATAGACCCAGTAATTTTCCCCTTACAGTCATTAAAAAGACAAGTCTGTAAGCTTTTGCAGAGCTGGGTATTGTATTTACTCTGCTGCAGTCTTTGAGGGAATGCAGTCCATGACTATATCGAGTAAAATACAAGTCTGTAAGCATTTGCAGGGCTGGATGTAGTGCTTATTTTGCTGCAGTCTTTTGGTGAGGTGCAGTCCATGACTACAAGTAGTAAAAACACAAATCTGTAAGCTGATGCAGGTCTGAATGTTGTATTTACTCTGCTGCATTCTTGGAGAGGAGGAGGAGGAGGATGCAGTCCTTGACTATACTGAGTAAAATGACAAGTATGTAAACTTTTGCAGGGCTGGATGTTACACTTATTCTGCTGCAGTCTTGGGGAAGGGGGGGTGCAGTCCACAAACTGAGTAAATAGACAAGTCTGTAAGCTTTTGCTGAGATAGATGTTGCATTTACTCTGCTGCAGTATTTGAAGGGGGCAGTCCACTGAGTAAAAAGACAAATCTGTGAGCTTTTCCAGAGCAATAACTGACATTTACTCTGCTGCAGTCTTTGTGTGTGTGTGGGGGGGGGGTTGAAGTCCATGACTATGCTGAGTAAAACTATAAGTCCATAAGCTTTTGCAGGGCTGGATGTTGTGTTTACTGAGTCTTTGGGGTTACTCTGCTGCAGTCTTGGGGGGGGTGGGTGGCAGTCCATGACTATTCTGAGTAAAAAGCAAGTCTGTAAGCTTTAGCAGGGCTGGATGTTGTATTTACTCTGTTGTAGTCTTTCTGGAGGGTAAAATACACAACCATCTGGCTAATGCAGATGGCTGAGGGTGGACAGTCCAGGGATAACTCTCCAAACAAGTTGAATAAATAAATAAATACATCCATTTTTTTAATTATATGTATATTGCTATAGAAACTGAAACTAGAGAAGAGTAGTGTTGTCTTTAAGCAGGATAGTTGTGAGATAACAATGGAAAATTACTGCCACTGCATGTTACCTTTCCCGTCTTGCACAAGGCAGAACTCCTAATTGCTAGAAAATAATTAGATCAGACAGTGACTGAAACTGGTAAGCATAATCCCACTTCTGGTCCAAGAGTCTTTCCATTGAAGATATAGTGCTGATGTTACTAACTCATGCAACTTTGTTTTCATTACTGATCATTAACTCTCAAAACTAGGAAGTTATATATGAATGGAGAAAGATGAGTGGGGGCATCCTTCCATCTCTATCTTTGCTATTTTTTTTAAAAAAAATTTATAGACAGACCTAACATTTCCTGTCATATTGCATTCAACTGCATTAATCCATCAGGGCTTTGTCTGCACCATTTTGTAATATGTGATTGATCCATGTGTCACTTTGCTATCATCCTACTGAACTTCTCAAATTCTGCTGTATGTGTAAATTATGGTGCATTGAATTGTAGAAATTAGTAAATGCTCTTACAACATGAGTTGCATGCTTAATGCAGATGTGTGGCAGATGCCTAAAGATCTGTGTAGAAAGGACTTTGTGCAGCAATAACTGACATTCTGGAAAGGATAACCTGTGTGTATTATGTGACTTAATTCTAATTAATATTGTTTATTATACGCATTTTTCACTACTGAGGAATATGGTGGGTTTATTTATTGTTTTACTGAGTATGTAGTACACCTATGTAAAATAGATTTCAACTCTTTTGTTTTCTGTTTAGCCAAGACAATGGCACTTACACAGGGTCGACTTACTCGAGCCGGAAAGCTTACAGCTGCCTTAGGAGATGAACAGATCCGTTGGCAAGAGAGCATTACTCTCTTTGAAGAGGAAATTTCAAATGTTATTGGAAATGTCTTCATAGCAGCTGCTTGTGTTGCTTATTATGGAGCTTTTACAGCATATTATAGACAGTTGGTATGTAGGAGCTTTATTAAAATGTTAATTGTTTTTTGAAATACAGACAATTAGTAATTTTAAAAATCATCCCAAGAAATATGGAGCAAGACCCCAAATTGATCAGCCTAACCTCTCAGATATGCAATACCTTTCCATTTCAGTTGCCATCACTATGTTGTAAAAAAATATAAAAAAAGTTGGTATGTTGGCCTAAATTTAAATAGTATGTATAGCATAATTTTCTCTGTTTAGACTTTTTAAGCAGTTAACAACTATTAGACATACATGATTGTTTTCAAGCAAGATTGAGGTTTGGTTAGGTTAAATACTACCTAAGAATTAAACTATAGGTCAGAGAAAATGGAAATCACACACAGGTGTACAGTATAGTATTTTTTCCTTTCTGTATATTTTGGTAAGTCATTATTTTTACAGTTAACTCACTCTCACACACTTCCATTAGCTCAGTGTCCTAGTGGGTTTCATTTCTTGCTGCCTTCAAAGCTGTGCTGCCTACATTCTTCTAAACTACCAGTAGGTGGCAGCAACACAAGATTATAAAATAGTATAATAAGAAATACAAGTTAAAATTCTGAGTATTTATTTATTTATTTAAAAAAAAAAAAATTCAGAGTACTTTTTAAGCAGTCACCCTTTCCTCGAGGATTATTAATTTTCCAAAGAAGTATATGCGTGCCTTCTTCTTTCATTTCTGCTTTCAGACTGTGGCATAAAGTGATTGTGTGATGGCACACTATATTTGAGCCAGAAGAGTTAAAAAAAGTTATGTATTAAAGTTTCAAGTATCCTTTTTCTGGGAACCATTTCAAAGATCGTATTCTATTATCAATGGGTGTTAATGAAATAGTAGGCATTTGAACTGAAAGTTTTAATTTTTATGGTATCTGCTAATGCAGCTAATGATTTCTGATGTGAGACTGAAGAAGAATGGAACATGTTGCCTGTCATTCTTGAGAGGTCATGTAGCATTATTTAAAAGACAGACTAGATAAACATTTTGGTGATCGATATCACAAAGTGTACTAAGCAAGTGAAATGGACAACAGTCCAAGCTTATACTGATATATCATATTGTGGGTTGCATGTTTTGGGACAGAACTGCTCCTGCTTCCATGATTTTTAATCATTACCAGGTTCACTATTTATTTTTAATAATGAATTGTGTTCTCTGTGCTTTACATTGTTTAATTCTGTGTTATATTATTTTGGAGCAGTTATGATTTCTTAAAGCTTGGACACTGTAAAAATCCATCTATATTATTTCAGAGATTAGCCCTATTTCAGTGCATGCAGGTTTACAGTTTTGCATCTGTTACATTTCTGTGTGTCACCAGAGTCTGGGAATAGCAAGAAACACAAAAAATGATAAACATACAATTTCTGTTTTAGAAAAGAATATAAAAAAAATGACAGATTTAGTGGTAAGGTTGCTGCTAAAGTTTTGAAATCTCATTTTCTGCTAGTTTCTGATTTACATGTTCTTGCCCTAAAGCCAATGGAAATAGAACTCTGGAGAGCAATGCTGCTAATGTTTTACGGTTGGTCCCTTTTCCTTTGACTTTGATTACAGTCTAAGTTTGCTGATAATTTGTTAAAATGGCTTGCCTCTTTATTCTCTGAGAAATGTAATTGTAGAAAAGGAGTGCTGTATTCTTCCTGTTTTTGTCTGTGCAAGTGAAAATGTGATTTATAAATATGAATTTATATAACATTAAAGTAATGTTAGCATGGATGTTGAAGGATCACCTTGCAAAGGACATTAATTTTCAAGAAACTGTATAGCTCATGGCAAACCACTTTGACTGGATTATATTTGCTTTAACAGAGACAGCTTTACCATGAAATGATGGAAACTGTTCCTCTCTCATCTAGTGTTCCTTCTTTGTCCTTACATAGATCACTAGCAGCATTGTATCTGTTTATCAGGAACTTGAGCCTTTAACTAAGATTTCTTTTTGTATAATGTATAAGATCCCTTAAGATTACAAGTATCCATTCAGATTCTATGTGCCTGACATGGAATCTGAAATAACGAAATAGTATTTCTGAATGTCTTACACTCTCATACAGATACTTCATGGATGCTACAGGGACATACCTCATTCACAGAGCTGTTAAATCCTTTAATGCTTAGCTTTTTAATCTGGCATATCATTCAAACATTGTTTTAATTCGTTTAACATGCTACTGAGTTTCTGAGAGTGAGGTCATGAGTGAGATGGGTACATCCACAAATACCATTCACATGTAAGTGAACTTGTGGTTCCCCTGTTTTCTTTATCTTACTGTCTATTTGGATGTGCAGCAACTATTATCTTGTTTAAAGGGTGTGCATAATTAAGGGAAATCCTTACCCATAAATTATATGATCATAACTGAAGTACTCCCATTGTTCCCAGATTTTCTGTTTGCTTTTAAAGGTCATAACTATATTGAGGAATTACAGAGTAAAGGTTAAGTGGGAGATGCATTATCTAAATAATCATGTTACTACAGAGTTAGAGCCTGCACCTGTTGGAATGGGCATTAAACAGCCTTTTAGGTAATAGGCTACCCTTTTTACAGAATTCCTCCTATAATGAACAAGCATTCTGTTGCAGAACTCATGGAAAAAGAAACAGCAATTTCCAGGCTAGAGATGGTATAGAAATAAATCTGAAATTTTCTAGATTAACCCCTTGCATCAGAGCAAAACCTCATCAATGAAATAATCCCTTCTTTCCCTCTGTATCCCTGGTTAGAGGCTAATATTCTCTACCCCTTCTTGCAGCTGACATTGCCACATTTTTAATAGTACCCCTAGCTGGGGGTAGAATTAAGTGGTTTGTAAAAATATTTTCAAGGACATGATCTGGGAAGTTATTGTGAAGAGGATTCAGAATAGTGTTATTTTCAATTTCTTCATCGTGTCCAGTTCAAAAAGCATCAGCACCAACTCTAGCCAGACAGTTACAAAAAATATTATAACAAGATTTCTTTCCTGCTTCTTTGGATCATTTTATTTGACTTGATTCTTCCTTTAATTAAAAAAATGACTGCAATCCTATTTTATATTTCTATGTCTCAATGCATACTTTAGAATTTCAAATTTCTGGCTGGTTATCCTTCAGTCTCTTATCCCTTTACTTACACAAAAGCACTGTGTGGTGATATTGGATCTGAAGGGCATGCATTAGGTTCTTACAGTCTTTTTTCCACACATGTAAGTGAATCCTTGAATCCAAGCAGAAAAGCATCATTTCAATTTTTGCATTTCCCCTTTTTAGTCTTGTCACAATTCCTAAGATTTCCACCAGGTACTTGTTCCTAGCTATAGTAGATATAATTTTAAAGGGTATTCATATATATCCTTAACTGTGTGACTATTTGTTATATTACTATTTAAAGGAATAGTTCCTGCAAGTTGTAAGCAAGCAGTAATGCCCAGCAGTGTGGTCATTACATGGAAATAACTGACCAACCAGGAGTGTTGTGAAGACATATCACCACAGGCATTCCAGTATTTCCTTCTAATGCTCACCTCGTCAAGCATTATTGCACTTAGAAAACCAGCTTTTTTTGCTGGAGGAAATATTTTACATCCGAAATATAAAAGCAATTTAAGTATCCTATTCATCTCGTTGATCCAATCTGACTCCAGGATCTTGGACACTATTGTTGGATCCGAGCAGATAAAAGTTGTACTCCAGCTTAGTGTCACTTTAAATTTGTTCCTACTTATAATACATCAATTGGTAAAGGTACCCCAGATCTTGTTTGCTGCCTCAGCATTCAAACATGGTCGCAATCCTTACTAAAGTTAAGTGCTTTGCTTCTTAACCGTTTATATCTGTAGGCATTATTCCTTATCCATTCAATATTGTATAGTGTATTTCAGTGTTCTTTCCATCTTCCTTTAACACTGAGCTGCTGGATTGGCATTGGGCCTTATCGCCCTTCTCTGAAAGAAAAATAAAAAGTAGATGTTTTCCCCTGCTCATTGCTAGAATCTAAGTAGCTATAAATATGTAAACAATGTGCACAAAAGAAAAAAAAGTGTAAAGAAGGAAAAACGAAGGATGAACTTAAAAAATCACTAGCAAAATATTCAGTTTTAAAATCTTTAGTAGAAAAAAAGAAAGATCAAGGGAGGAACAAATCAAGAAGGAAATGAGCAGAATGTTCATACCATTTCTGTTTACCACTATAAACCAGCCTTTTCATTTAATACACAAATACATATAAAGAAACCAGTTTTATGAGCAGGAGCTCTATACAATAAACTAGAGTAATTAATTTTTAACAGAAATAATAATGATGTATCAATATTCCACTAATGAAAAATACCCCATTACCCAAATAAACAATTTAGATTTAGGGGAGGTAGAATAAATAATTAAGTTATTAATAAAAGGCACAATTCTCACAAGAATTGTAAAGCACCTTTGAGTGTTAACTTGATTAGGATAAAATAACAAGAAAAATTAAAAATACATGTATAATGTATACATTAAGAATACAGTGAGGTAAATGGACTGTCTAGTCCCTGATTCATTGTGGATAGCAGAAAAGGCTGAGCCATTAATATGTAAAAAGTGGAAGAGGTAGAATACATGTTATCCAGTTAATAAATAAAAAAAATGAAAAATAGATTAGTGGCCCATGCTATCAAAGGCCTTGGAGGCATTCAGTGAAAGAGCAAAGAGGGAATGATTCAAAGACTGACTGAGGAACATTAAAGTTTGCAGAATAAAAAAATATCAAATGTTTGTCTACATTATAAGAATCCTGGCTGATAGGGACTAATTACAGTTGATATACCTTGTTTTAATCCATCAGCCAAAATGGATGAAATAATGTTAATATCAAAATAATATCTCACTAAAAGAATCACAGGCCTAAAGCAGATGCCCTATGCTGACCATCTAAAAAAACTCCAGCTATACTCTGTGGCATATCGTCTATTCAGAGGCAATCTCTGCTTAACATACAAGGCCATGTCAAACCCTGAGCTGTTAGACATGCTACACTTAAAGAAATCTCAATTCCTCATAGCCACATGCTCCAGGGATCTAAACCTTGTCATCACACTGAACAAAACATGATGGAGGGATAGATTCCTGACCCAGAGTCTCCCCATACTCTGGAATAGACTGCCCATACATGTCAAGCAGAGCGCCTCCTTGACCCTCTTCAAAAGGAACCTTGATGATTGGATGGGAGATAGGAAATTCACCCCGGGGATCACTTCAGTCCCCCTGCTAGACAAGGTTCCATGGAAGTAAATATTGTGGGAAGAAATATCCAGGGAATTGTTATGGCTAGGCTTGTATAGGCCCTAGGGCCGATAGCCTAGTACCAACCTATGAACCTGTGAAATTAAAACTGCTGATTAAAATGTTGGGGTTTCTGAGGTCAGCATTCAATTTTGTCAATAAAATAGTTTTAGATCAATTTAGATATAGTTCATATATACCCTCAAAGAAAGACAAGCAGACTTTAAGAGAACTACTTAAATATGACAAACCATCAGGCTCTGGAGATGTATTTTGTTTTAACTGAAAAATGGCTAACATGATTTCATGGACAGATAATGCTTTATTCAGCAAAACACAATGGGTTGCACTTAAAGTATTAAACCTACTAAAATAGAAAACAATCTATAATAGAAATATAAAACAAAATTTAAGATAAAAGTACCATCTCTTTATAACTAAGACGTAGAAGATATATCTTTAGATGGCTATGTATATTGATAGCTGTTACTATCAACAGAGACCACTACTATAAAATCACTAGGTACTGATTATACTTTCTATAGTTTGGCTAAGTAGAAAGAAGGTGTTTAACCCATTCCAAGTACCTTGCTATATTGACTGAAACTAAGATTATTGAGCTTTCAAAGTAACTTCCAGTGTGTTTCATATTATCTCAGTCTCCTTAACTCTAATCTAAATGTACAATCTTATTTGATGTGATTCTAAATCCTTTATATTAGATTTCAGTGAGTCTACAAATGCAAGTTTGTATTTTTTTAAGAAATGAGGCCATGTCAGTCAAATATCTTCATACTTCCACCTTAAATGCTGTCCATTTAATAAAAAATTCAAGCATTCTACTCTAAAAATAAAACTTACAATTGATAAGTAATAAAAGCTATCACGTCTGATGTTTGAAAAGATTGGGTTAACCCTGTAAAATAAGTCTGATGAAACATTAGGTAAAAAATCTAAAAGTAAGTTCACCATAGAATGATCAAATAAATTTCTAACATCACAGGAAACTTGTGCAGCATCTTTAAAAAGAGGTTAGGATAACAAGACAAAACATATCTTAGACCAGGACGTATGAGCATGAAAAAGAGATGTACTATCTTTTATCAAGAAACACTTGTTTAAATGGGTCAATTAATTCAAATAACACAAATGCATCCAAATGAGCATCAGTTTTAGAAAAAAATGTATCCAAATGAGCATCAGCTGTAGAAAACAGTCTTAAACTGGAAGAGGATGTTTTGTCCTTAAAAGGTTTCAAAATGTATTTCCAGTCTCTTGAAAGGTTATGTTATCTTGAAATAGTGGATCTTTCACAGAGCATACACATTTATCAACTTTTTTAGGAAGTATGAGGGAAGGCCCCATAGTAATACGGTAACAAAAAGAAGCATAGGATTAAACCCGAGGAACGTACAGTAAAAGGAACTGCATTCTTAACTATTATGACTGCACTGGAATAAGTTGCTTGGCATAATAGGTTCATACGTTCATAGATTAGTACTAAGCTAACTACCCTTGCGAGCCATTTTAAGCCTAGCCGATTATCCCTTGAGACACTCAAACCCTGCACCTTGTGTTTGTAAGGCAAACACCTTAACCATTAGGCCACCCTCCCAACCCTTGGTTAAGATGTTTATCTCACAGACCCAAGATACAGGTTATGATTCTCAACTTTGAGATGAATTGTCTAGGCTTAAAATGGCTCACAAGGGCAGCTAGCCAAGTACTTAACTATGAACCAATATATTGACAGCTACAATAAACTTGAACTATCTTTTTTAACTATATTCAGTGATCCTTTAGCATATGCTTTTCATGAAAGCAACAAATGTGAACAGAATTCATAAGAGGAATGTTGAAGAAGAGCTATCTTATAGCTAAATTTTGAAGGCAAGTAATATTCATGGACAAAAACATAATAAAATCCTAGGAACATAGAAAACAGCACAAGTAGTATACATGATAGACTACCCATATCTTGGTGACAACACCGTTGTGCTCCCGAGACACTATATCACAAACAAAAAAACAATAGCACATTAGAATTGAGAAACACATCAGAAAACATTTTATTTGATCTCTCCAGTGGTGTATGTAAACTAACATTGAAATAAAAAATGCAATAAAATTTAAAAACAGCATAGTAATACTCAGTGATTCAGTCCCACCCCCTAGGCCTAATCTTATAAACTAACTGCTGAGGAAGGAATCCAGAAATAAGTATGAACTTTAAACACATACACACATACTTATAGAAAATGAGCTATTAAAAACAGTGACCCCCCACCCACACTTAAAAACATGTAAAACATGTAATTAAAGGCTGTTGAAAACTACCGTCAATTATAGTATCATTGAAACTCCAGTGCCTCCCTATAAGCTAAATGGCAATGCTAAGACTAACAAAAGGAAATAAAATCTAAAAAAGAAACCAATGATCCTACAATCTACCAGACTGACAAAAAATACATCGTAAGTACATGGGATTCAAAAATCAAAAATAATGTACATGGATGAAAAGATTTAACATGACATAAATTAAAACACAGAGTCATGGTTAAATTATGTTGAAAGTCATAAATAGTCCACAATTAGTCAAATGATATTTATGTCAAAAATATTTTTAAATTAAGCAGTGTATCCAGTAAGAGAATTGACTACCAGTAAAAGTAAAGATCATGGTGGTATGATACCGCATTCAGGATTAAATATATTTGGAAATCAAAATCTGAACATGTTTAGCTAAAGACTTCTCCCCTTCTGTCCTTTACCCCGTCTTAATCTCAAGAGGTTTGTCTGCAGCAATGTGAATCTTTTTAGACTTCCATCTAAACAAAGGAAATCATCAAACTCTCTGGAGAATTAACAAAAACTTTGAGACATGGAATCCAGTGGAAATCTTCTGTCAGGTAGACTCTTTCTGTTTGAAAAGGTAGGTCAGGAGAAGCTTTATGTACAACATAAGATAATAAAACATCTACTGAAAATGTGCGATCAAGGAAGTAGAAGAAATTAAATCTCAAATAGAATTGACAATGACTATTTCTCCTACTTCTAAAAGACTGATTAGTTGTTCATTGCAGAATTTTATTTTTCTCAGTTTGTGAAAGCTTTTCTTCAAATTGGCTTTGTGTGGTTCTCCCAAGCCAGAAATATCCTCTTCCATCTCTCCAATTCATTTGTATCAAACATGTTTTGATGTCTACTGGTTCAGTCATCAATTTTGAAAGGGAGTATTGGATTGACAAAATGGTATCCTTCAAATATTGCAAAGTAATTGCAGTCTCCAGCTCACATTTAGAATATGTGAGCATTTTGCTGTTCATATTTGGGTCAGAAGATTATGATCATTCTTCTATATCCTTTTAAGTTTAGTACTTTTCTCTGAAGTAACAAGTGAAAATAATTTGGGTTTAGATAAAATTTATCTCACCCATTGATTCCATAGCTCTTCACCTTCAGTTGAGCAGGAGGATGCACAAGCCTTGGCCACTGTGACATACTGTTTTGCAAGCAATCAGTAAATAAAACAAATAAGACAAAGACAGTCAGTGAATAGGCCTACCAGCCCCTAAAACAGAGTGCACAAAAGCCCTGTCAGAGAAGGAAATAACATATATAGTAACCATTTCAAAAAGTCAACATTTCTTTTCCTTCTATTAACTACTGATAAAATAGACTGGTTTCTTACATTGACTGCCCTTGCTAATAAACAAAGTGTTGCTCTTAATATACCAGAATTCACCCCTGTTCCCTTAAAATTGTACCTCTTCTGGATTAAAAAAGGCATATAGATAACTCAACATCAGTTCTTGGTCAGGCTCACTATTGTGGTCAAATAAATCACCGCTATACAAATTAGCAAAAAATCTATTTAGTAATCTACTGTTGCCCACTTCCTAACCATGGTCTTCAAATCTCATTAACTCTAGTCATAACATTCCAACAAAAGGGTCTAAAAATGACCCCATTAATAATAAGTATTAAAAACAATAAACTGACTCCTTTAGAAACATGGCTTTTAGAAGAAACCTATATTTCTTAAAAACAGAATCACAGTTAAAGGATGACATATATACCATAATTTGTTAGACATCTCTGGATCTGCTGCTCTGACAATTGACCTTAAACTTGAATGTGTGGCAATGTTTTAGTCATGGTAAAAAATAATAATAACATTAAGCATGAATTAATAACAAAATATCATTCTTTGGATAACTAGAGCCTTTACTGATTACTTTTACATATCACTTTAGGCAACCATATTAAGTTTTAAATACTTTAAGCATACACTTACTTCTCTTTCCCCTATACTGAGCTGTTCACTGAAATAATTCATAATACTTCAATTTGAATTGGTTTATTACCTTGTAAAACATAATAAATAGAGCAATGGGTTTCCAACAGTGTATTCAACTACTAAAACAATGTACTAGCCCAAATGTTATGACATGCCAGGCAACTTTATTGGATGCCTCCATTTCTACCTTCTCTCATAGATGGCACAGTTCTCCTCAGTAGTTTGTGACCATTTTTTCCATAATAACTTCTTGTCCCTTCAAAAAGGCCACATGCCTAACCAGCCTATACTCCTAGTACGTTTACTCTGAAAGCTAAGAAACAGTCTTTATTATAAAATACTATATTGCAGACATAAGACGAATATATTAAGACAAACAAATTCACAACAACTTTACAGCTTTTTATTAAAATCCTTGCTGTCATACAAGATAAACCTTTTCCACTGAGGCTGTCTACTCTAAAGTCTCAAAGTGCCATTGATTTGGTATTGTTGTTAAGGCCAAAATGCCACCAACTAAGCAGTGTTATTAAGGCTCAGCTTCTTGATGGAGAGAGAGCTATAATATACTGTAGGACTAATATTTATGACAGCCAAACACTAAAACAATGTGTAGATCTTAAAAGATCCTGCTACACTATTATGAAATGCATATATATATATATATATATATATATATATATATATATATATATATAGTTCCCCTTCACAAAGTCGAACGGCCACAATCACAATCTTGAAAGTCATATGGCCGAGACCATATGCTCGAAATTGTGGAAGCTCGACTCTGTGAATGGGGAACGGCATACAGTGCAGAACAGGAGATTTCCCTTTCTGCGCTGTAGTGAGATCTTGGGGTTGGAATAAATAAGTAGTGGGGGAGGGCGCAGCGGGGCTTGCCCCCTGCAGAAACACTTTGTTGTGTTACGTTTCTCTTTTTTCAGCTCCCTTTCACGAAGTCGAGCTTCAGAAACTCAAGCATATGGCTTCGACCATATGCATTTCGAGTTTCTGAACGTTCAACTTTGTGAAGGGGAACTATATATATATATATATATATATATATATATATTTATATATACACATATATAAAATACTTTTTATTAGGCAATCTTAAATTATTTTTGAAAATATTAAAGAGCTGACAGTTGTTAACTTTAGAGGAATCTGTACCAACATTTTTCATTTCCTCATCGATAAATAATATACAGCAGCACTTGTCTTCCATTGCCACACCCCACTCAGTCATCCATATAGTGTTGTCAAGTACCTTCTAGTCAATGTCAAGTCATTGTGACACTTTCGTTGACTTCGGATAACTAATCACTGATAGAGGGGCATATGTTGCTCTAGTTATTGTATCAATCCATCAAATTTCTAGTCTTCCTCTTTTATATTGACCATCAACTTTTCAAATATGTCTTTTTCTCATAAGCCTTTTCTTTCCATTGTGAAGTATGAAAGTCAAAGTCTTGTCATTTGAGCTTCCAGGAAATCCTTAGATTTTTTCCCTCTTCCAGTACTGATTATACTCAAATTCCTTATTAGCACACCAATTCAAGGTACCATTTTCCTTTTTGCATTATTTCTGCACTGTCAAATATATGCATCCATTTGACATTATTCAAAATATCATAGCTTGGACAAGTTGAATCTTTGTATGCAAAGATATACGTTTGCACTTGAAGATCTTGTGTAAGTCTTTCTTGACCATTCTGCCAAGGACAATTTGTCATTAGATTTCTTGAGTGCTTGTCATTTCATTAGTGATTACTCATCCAGCCAGGCTGAAATTTTCTCATAGCTCTATTAATTCTCCATTATTATGTTATCACACATAGCTCCAGGGCTCAGTAATTTCTTTTTCCTTTACTGAGGTAATTTCAAACGTGCTGGAAAAATGCAGGAAAATTTAAAAACTAACACTTGTCCAAAATTGTTTAGCATACCTCAATTATTTGTAAATATGGCAAATGTAATACTCTTTCACTCATCTCCTATGTTTTAGGAGTGTTAGTGTACCTATCATTTTAAATAAGCACATGTTATTACATTTAATAAAACAGCTTCTTCTACATCTCATCTAGACTTTAGACCAATTTCTAAGATTTGCTTCTCAGGAAATATGCTAAAAAACTCTGTTTATTGTCAGGTACTACACCACATCAACAAATTAGCATATGTTTATGATTACAACACAGTGTCACAAAGCAAAGACATATACTCTGTTATATATTCTATAATAAGCATGGGGAGGGAATTATTAACTGGAGCAATTTTCCTAGATGTAAGAGACACATTTGAGCCCACAGGTGTTGCTTAATAAACTCAAAGCATTATATTTTAGTAAAGGTACACTAACCTGGCTTCAAAAATACCTTGAAAAGTGGAGCTTTCAAATTACAGCTGTAACAATTACAGCAGACATAGGAAACCTCAGAAGTGGCATTACACATGGACTACTGTTAGGTCCTATTTTATTTTCTGTCTTTATTAATTGTATGATCTTGACCTCTCAAACCTGCTAGTAACAATGTACACTGATGATTTTCTATTAAACCATGTGAAGTTACTCTTAACAGTTTAAAAAAAGTGAGCAGAGTTTTCTCAACACTGCATGGCTGTAAAGGAGCAGTTACACTCTCAATTTGTACAAAACAGTGTTTGTGTTGTTTGGTACTGCACAAAGACTGAAGACTTCAATAAAGCTTAAAATCATAATTCCTTCCAGTGATGCTATAGAATAACCCCAATGCAAAATTCCTGTATATTTTATTGGACCAAAGTCTCTCTCTCTCTCTCTCTCTCTCTCTCTGTCTTAGGCAAGTTGAGACTTGAACTGACAATATGCTAAAGTATCTGACTTTCCTTGTTATTTATAAATAGTATTTACATGTTATTATCATTATTAGGGTAATACTATCTTTCTTAATAATATATAAATATCCTTATTGATTCTGTATTTGTAAATTAGAGATTTACTTTTCACTTCACTCTGTTGTGTTCTGAATTAAACTAAGGTCATCATTCTGATTGATATATAATTGCTATGAACTCTATTATATATTGCACTGACTCAGTTGTTTGTCATTAGTTTATGCTTTTGAGTCATGTCATCACTGAAAAAGACCTTGTAATGGTCTGCTAATCTGGTTAGCAAATATATAAGGTAAATTAAAAAAAAAATGAAGATTAAGTCTGGATCTTTGTGATTTTCCTATTTGTAGTTTGTTTTTCTCCAACAGCTAGAAATGAGATGTGGTCGCCAATGGATTTATTATAAAAAATCACAATGGCAACATTTCTCTATGGAATACAGAAGCTGTTAAGTCAGCAACTCGCATTGGCTGGACAGAAAAAGCATTTTGGGGGGAGTAATGCTATGCACTCCATCACCCCCATCTCTCTAATTATATGTAACCTTAGAAAAACATTCATCACCACAATTCTATGATCCTGCTTATTTTAATGGAAACGTTATGACTAAAAGCAGGAGATAATTAAAATATATGGACTATTCCTGTTTACAGGTTACTTTTTGCATTCATACCCAGGTATCCCGTCTTCAGGTCCTACCAGTTAACTATGCCTTAACCCAATCAATGACCCATATAGCCAATCTGAAGTCTCACAGTTTTTGGATAAGGGCAGAATGGTAAATGCAGTTAAATACTTTACTTAGATCAGTCTTAATCCTGTACACCAAAATGCCAGATCTCCATTAACTTCTGTTTTTTTTTTCTTTAGTATATCAGTTAGGATCATAGTCATTCAATATCAGTCATTAGTATTTCATAGTTTTTGTGATTCACAAAATGCATGTTGAGCCAAAACCTGTTGTTCTGTTAACGTTTTGAGTGATTTAGAGTAGTCTTCTCTCATCTATTTCCAATTTTGCAGAACATCTCTTATTTTTCCTTATATTTATGCTCTGTTGTTGAACAAGTCACCTAATAAGGCAGTGTACTGGAGGAATTGGATATTTGGACTATACCTCTCAGTGAACCCTTGTACGGCAAGCCTAGTAACTACCTATGAACTAGTACAGACTACATCAACTTGGAGTCTACCATCTCTGAGCACTGATACAAAGTCCCAAAAATACAGGAAACTGGTTGTTGTAGATAGCTCTTTACTGAATGGATATTGAAATGTGTGTATCTAAAATAAGTGGTTAATTTACCTGCTGTGGATTCATGAATGATTGTTTGTATAGCTTGCATATATTTAATAAGGTAGGCTAATTTGACTTGATAAGGACAGAGTCAACTCATATCCCGTCACCCAAATAATCTGGACAACTACAGCTTTTTGTTCCACACAGTAATAACCTTAGATTCTCTAAATGACTGGTTAAAGCGATAACAAAATTAGCTTAAGTCTATCACTGATTTCCTTAAATTATGCTTACTGTACCATCTAGACCAATAGCCTTTTCTTTATTAAGAGTGTTTATCAAATTGCAGACTTGATTTACTGTTCTACAGTTACCTTGACTATACACTACCCAAGTCATGATACCTACATAGGTATTTCCCTTGACTAAATTTTGCTTTACATGGTAAATTAGATTTTTTTAATTCTTCCAATGACTCTTTAACCTTAGTTGTCTGCCAGCAATGTCCATTAACTTAAACTATATCCATATAACCATTTCCAGTCACAAGCTATATAACGTCACCTATCCAATCGTTCCATTGTTGCTTTGTATCAGGGATTTATCTGTCTCTTTGTGTGCAGCTCTTATCAGACCAATTATAGAATACTATACCATCCTCTAAAACCTATTCAAGTGTCCTGTGGTGCAATTGGAGAAGATGCAATGATTAATTAGAAGGAGAACTGAAGAGCTTCAAGCCTTATTTTATAACCAAAGATAGCAGAAGTTCTCTCTCTTTTCCATATCATTTCACATTCTTAGAGGAGACCTGTGCTTGACATATAAAGCATTAAAGGATTCCTTACTATGTGAAACTCTTTGCTTAGAATGACTCCCTCATAATGCTGAGTGCCAAAAGACTGAAAAAAGGTGGAAAACTCAGGAGAAGAGTGAATCTCAAGCATCACTGCTCTCCTTTAAACTTCTTTTTTTCTGCAGGGGGCAATCCCCACTACTCCCTCTCAATGTGGGGAGGCAGTCCCCCCACACCCCTTGAACCAAATCCAGCTCCAAAATCGTCATACCTCATAGAAAATGGAATATTCCAGGAAATGGCCATCTTGGACTTGGTAAATGTAAGTCCATTTTTTCGTCCATTCAGTGTCTGTGTTTTAGGACTTGCTCCTTGCAGGTTCCATCATTTCAACTGGTTACAGTTTAGAATACACACCTGGTGAAATGAACACAAGAGAACACTCTGCATGTTCTGGGAAATGTGGTGACTTCATTAGACCACCCAGAAGTAATTGAGGAACTGGACTCCTTCTTGGGATATGTTTAGTTAATTTTGGAGATACTTACTAAACATGTTGAACTGGCTTATTCTGTCCAATTAAAATCTTGATATTAGAAAGCAGTCTTGCTAATAAATATTACTTTAGCTAGAGAATTTCAGTCTCCATAAAGGTAGAGTTTTGCTTTGCAGTAATCCATTGTTCTTGCCTAAAGAGCTGCTGAAAATTGCTGTTAGTCTGAAGATTTGCTTGTCTTTTTACAGACACCACTTTTTATTTATTTCACTTTTGCTCTTGATCTCTGCAACTGTTATTCCTCACTATCACATGCATTATACACATGGTTAAGGATTATTTGTAGAAGTGTTGAATTACTAGGTCGACAGAAAAACAAAGAAATACAATTGAATAAAGTACTTTCTGTAACAGTAGATCGATTGTTTCCTTTCTGTCATTTTGGTGCTGTCCTCTCATCTTTCTGTTGTTTAGTTTTTGTTTATTTTTAGAACTGGTCTTTTGTTAACTTGTGGTATGTTATCATTTGACTCTGCTCAAATATGATGTGTTGGTACTGAAGTAATTTGTATCTTTGAGCAATTTTTGAACAGACAATGAATAAAGGTTGTTGGTTTTACTTTTACAGAATGTTTATGAAAACTTGGTTGCTGCCTTCCCTCGAAACTTGAAAAAAATTCAGTAGTAGTAGCCTGGTAATAAATGTTACTTTGATTTTTACAAGAGATTCTTATTGCATGTGAATCAGCTCTTTGTAGATAATGAGAAGTTACCACAGCCACAACACTGGGCCAGAATCAGCTTCAAGATTTCAAAGTATGCATTCTTCTGTATATTCACAGCATACCAGAGATTTTCTTACACTGTCAGGGTTTACAGATTCTGACTTTCTGTTGATACCACTGGCCAACTAGTATAAAAGAAGGCAGCAATCACCTATGGCATGCAAGGCTGAGTTGGTCTAAGAAACATTTTCTAGGCTATTCCCACAGTTGATAAAGTACTGAAAAAAAGAGAAAGGGAATACATCTCTCTGTTTCACCAGATACGTTCAAAAATGTATGCATTTCTCATATTAGCAGTCACATTATTTTGTAATTAACATTTTCAAGTTTCTCTTATTTGGAATATCACATATTTCACTTTTAAAAGCCATTTATCTCATTCTGTCATTTGTAGAATTTGCCTTTTATTAGCCTGCAGTATCACTGAGAAATTATTTTTCCAGATTCTCTCTCTTTCTTGTTTGTTTCCCTTACTACACATTAAAGCTGTATCCAAATGGCATAGGGCTTTCCCACAAGACAAGCTATTTTTCCTTTGTGACTTTTTGCCATCCACTCTCACAGCCCCAAAGAAGCATGCATATTTCTGCTCTTGCCTAGTTGCAGTTTTTCTTTACATTATTTTTCATTTGTTTGATGGCAGAAAGAGGGAATCTGTCAATAGACAGGCATTTAATATACTTCCCACCTCCATGCTTACCTTTGTCTTAACTGTATTTTCACTTGTCCCATATCCTGTTGAATGCCTTTGTAGATGTCTTCTGTATCACCCATTTCAGCAATCCATTTAATGGGCCTTCAACGTGTTTTTGTGGAAAAAATATTTTTGTAAAATCCAAGTAGTAGTTATTCCCCACAGTTTACTGCCTGTTCTACTTTTTTCCTGCAGAGGACCAAAGCTCCAACTTGTTAATGAGCTGCTTCCTGTGCCAAGGGTGCTGGGTTTGAAATTTGTATACCTTCACAATGATTAAGGGTTGGTATAATGGGTAAGGAGTTTGACTCACAGACATGAGGTACAGGGTTTGATTCTCACTTTTGGGAGGGAAATTGGCTAGGCTTATAATGACCTATTAAGAAAGCTAGCCAAGTAATTAGTTATGAAATCAGGAATCTAAGGAAAAGGGAAAATGAAAAATTTACAGGTAGGTGTGGCATAATGATTAATGTTTTTTACCTTATAGACACAAGATACAGGGTTGGATTCTTACCTCAGATTATTGACTAAGCTTAAAATAGCCCTTCAGGGCAGGTAGCCTTCTATTCACCCATAAACCTGTTATTATGTATATATATATATATATATATATATATATATATATATATATATATATATATATATCTTTAATTCTCACTTTTTTATCACTGTTTGGCTGTTTACTCTTGATGGTTACTTTATATTTATTTCACTATGTGCCTATCTTTTTGAATGTTTCAACAGTTTGTTTTTATACTTTTAACAGTAAAAAAGCCAGGAATCCAACCCTCTTATAAAAATAATAACTCTTTTATTGATGAGCAAAGCTTTCAAGTCATACAGACTCTTTCTCAATACATAAAACAGTTCATTAAGTCACTTGCAATATTTAATCCTGCTGGTGAATGAGCTCTAAAATAATTAATCCATTTTTGCTCAGCTAGTTCAGTCCCATTAACTAAATCCCTTCCATGCTTACTTATACGCACTTTCTGGAGCACCCTAAAATTAAAGGCATGTTCATTGGGTTCCTGTGAAGTATGTTAGGACTGAACTAGCAGAGTGTAAATGGATTAATTATTTTACAGCTGATTCACCACCAGGATTAAATACTATGAATAGTAATAAACCTATTTTAAAATGTGAGCAAGGTTATCTATGACTTAACCCGAGCTGTAGTAATTATTTTATTAACTATGTACTTACTATTATTCTGTATTTAATGCATATGCATACACATAATCATATACATTTAATTTAAGATATGATTATTATATTTATATTTACATTAATTATGCAAAGATAATTTATGATAATGTATTGTTTGAAAAATTCTTTAGATATGTGGCATGTGAAGTATAGCTTGTTTTTGATAGGCTGGTGTATTTGTTAAGTATCTCTTTTGGAAGTGACTTACTGAACTGTTTTATGCATTGAGAAAGTGTATGTATGACTTGAAAGCATTGCTCAACAATAAAAGAGTTATTATTTTTTTATAAGATGGTTGTATATTTTTGCTTTTGGGATCCGTTCATTTGCCTGGAGAAGTTGCTATGGTCATTTAACTTTTATACTTCTAAACTGTTAATAAAATATATTTGAAAAGAATGTCAGTCATCTTGCAGGGTCTGATCTTTGTTAGCACTGAACCCCTTGTTGGCTTCAATGTTATACATATAGCCTGATGTCTCATGTTATCTTTTTGTAAGACTTTTAGCTGGATATGGTGGTGAAAGTGTGATGTCAATACTGTGGCAATAAGCCAGTAATTCCTGACCATTACATCTTAAGTGGTGTCACAGAGTAGAATTTTATGCCCATTTCTCACATATTAATGAAATGGAGTAGTGCTGATATTTTCAACTGTATCTGTATAGCTTGCAAAATAGTTTTGTCACTAGAACGTATGTGTACTATAGTAACCATCAGGCATAGGTATAGCAGAATACCTTGCATATCAGTTATGTTATTTTAGACAAAGTAGTTAAAAAACGCAAACAGTGAGTTCTGTGAAGAATTAAAAAAATACCATTGTCACATATGCCTAAAGAATTTGCAGCATCCAAGCCTCTAGTTAAACTGTTCAAGCTCATCCAATCCACAGCCCCTGTGCGACTCCTCTACACACAAGCAACCCCTTTAAAAAAACAGTTAATTATAGGCCCTTTACCTTCACTAGATGTATATGCAGAGCTATAGGCTATATCATGACAGAGCTCATTTATGCAGACACAGGCAACTTAACTAATCTATTCCCACAATTGATTTGGTTTTATGCAGTGCAGGTCCTGTTTCCTGAGCCTAGTATGTTTTTTGAAAAAGGATGTATAGGATGTAGACAATGGTCACTTACTGCACCCTGCTTATCTTGACCTAGCCAAAGCTTTTGATATAACCTCCCATGCTACTATTATCAAACAATTAGACAAATTTAATGTATGGCTATCCAAATGACCACAACTTATTAAAGTTGTTGATACCCTCTCTGAACATAATATTGTAAGCAACAGGATACCACAAGAATCAGAGTTGGCCATCTTCTGTTTGTTTTTTATTTTTGTAGACATTCAAGCTGATATCCCAGAAGTGTGGTTAACTGTATGGTGAGCTTTATTATCCACTCATCCACTGATACTAAATATCTACAGTGAACGCTAGAACTTGCAAGTACATGGTGTCCTGAAAATGGGCTCATGTTAAATGCAAAAAAGTGTAGCATACCATCATTCAAAAAAAAAAATCAAATCCTACCTCATAAGTTATAAACAGTACTCCTCTGATCATCCATGTTTCAACTACAGTCAGGAAATCATCACTGAATACAATGCCTTCTTTGGTATGTACAAATCCAAGCAGATTGCTCAACTAGAATGTCCCAAAGATTTCCATCAAAGAAAATTAAAGGCCTTTAATCATTCAAAACTTAAGTAGATTAGCATGCTTCTGCTTATACTCAGTATCTAACCAGCTGCTCTACGGTGACCTGTGTCTTGCTTTCTGAGTCATGAATAACCCAGTCTTATTTGGTTTCTGTTTTTTCACAAAATTCATGGGTCTGCAAACATCCACACAGGAGACCTAAATCTATACCAGCAAATAAACAAGACTTATTTGAGGGATAGTTTCATAACTCAGTGGAATCCCTGCCTATGGAGTAGGATACTACTACAATCAAACAATAATAACACAGGAAATCTCCAGACACTGCCTTAGCCAACCCAATTTGGTTTTGTCATAGACAGGACATGTTTACTCAATCTGGTGGATGTCTTTCAGAATGTCACCAAAGCAATGGATGAGGGCAAAACCTTTCACATTGCCTACCTTGATCAGGCTAAGGAATTTGACATAATACCCCACTCAAGCATTGTTGATAAATTCAGGATGTTAGGTATAAACACTTATGTCACCTAGTGGATAGCCAGCTGACTCACAGACTAGGATCAGAAAATTGGAGTTGGGGAGTAAACCTGTGCAAAGAGGCCAATCATGAGTGGAGTCCCTTTGGGTTGGTCCTTGGACCATTCCTTTTTGGCATTTACTTCCTTGAAGTCAAAGCCAATGTCAAAGGCCTCTGGCTGATCAAACTTGCAGACAATTGCAAATTAGGAGCAGTCATAGAATTCACCACTGACACAAATGTTCTTTTGAAAGGGCTGACACAGACAAATAACTTGTGTCAGAGTCATGGACTAAAATTGTATGCCAAGAAATGCATAATAGTATCCTTCAGGGAGTCATCCATCCCTGGTAACTATCATATGACACCACACCCCTAAGAATCAACCCAGCAGTCAGGGGCTTGGGGACAGACATAGACAGTAATCTAGCCTTTGACCATCATGTGTCTACAGTAGTGAATAAATCATTCAATGTTGTGCAACTTAATAAACAAAGGTATGGCATCTTGGTCAAAGGAAGTCATTGTTCCAATGTATTCAGGATTTATCAGACCTATCAATGAGTAAAGTGCCCCCTTTCATATGTACTTTTCCAGACACATCCAGTAATTGGAAAGTCCACAGAGGTTCCTCACTAAAAGAATAAAGTCTGTCAGTAACACATCCTGTGCAGACCACCTCAAAGCCCTATCCCTACATTCTGTCTCCTACAGGCTATTGAGGAAAGATCTATGCCTGGCTTGCAAGGCATTGCCAGACCCAATCCTGATGGAGTCCTACATATCCACAAAACAAACAGCACCAGAATTATTTGTTCTAAAGACTTAATCCTTGCCTGTGATATAAATTGTATTTGCTGGAGAGAGAGGCATGTATCCCATGGACTGCCCCTTTTCTGGAGCAGGCTGTCTATCCATATGAACCAGGGTTCCTCCCTAACCCAATTCAACTATTTGGACAACTGCTGAATGAGGAACAGGAAATTCTTTCCTAGTTTGGTACCTATGTCTGTAATGGACACAGGCAGCTGCTAAATGGTTCATCTCCCAGGCCCCTACTTGTAAATGTTTCATCTCTCCCAAGCCCCTGCTTATAAATGTTTCATCTCTCAAGCCCCTGCTTGTACTTATCAAGGGTACCAGAACTTGTTAGAGATTTTTAGTGCATGGCTAGGCTTAAAAAGGCTTTAGTGGTGTTTAGCCTAGTAGACACGTGTGAACCTATAAACAAAGTACTACGCTGACTAAGGCAAATTTTGATAACTGGATGGGTAGATACAATTTTATATCAGGCATATCATGTATGGCCTTGCTCAGTTTGAGAGCTGAACATTATTATGTTCTCAAGAATGGTGTCAAAAACTTTTTAAATGTGTCTACTTAAAGGCATGATTAATTGCCTAATATTGTTTCTATTTTCCTAATAGAAATTGAATAGAGTCCAGTCTGCTGGTATGAACTAGTGTGTGTTGATAACTGCCTAGGACGCAGCTCAGATTTAGTCCACTGAAACCAGAAAAGGTTTTGCAGACATACAAGCCAATATCCCAGAAGTTGGGTTGGCCTAAATTTGCTGTTGACTGCAAGGCAGACTTTATTATCTGCTCATCCACTGATACCAAACAGCTCCAGCAAAGCTTGGAATATCCCCAGATTATCTCAAAATGTAACTTGAACTGAAAAGGGAGATGGTGCAGAAAATTAGATGCCTAGAAACAGCTGAAAGCATAAATCTCAGCTGTCCAGATTTTCACAGAATGTCCAGATTTTTGCCTCATACTTTTGGACTGTTCCTCAACCGTTTATGCTTTTGTGGCAAATCACTGAAGACTGAAGTCACTAAATATTGGCATATTTTTTGTGTTTCAGACTTCATATCTTTCAGAAAATGCACAATAACAAATTCATGTTACTCTAGCAACTTTCTAAGTTTATAAGAACAATATTTAAAACATGTCCTTATTTTTGGGCCTTAGTCCCCCCATTATTTTAGGATTTGTCCAGATTTCTTGCACCAAGAGGATGAGAGGTATGACTGAGAGAATGAACCAGTTTTACAGAAATAAGATCAAACAGAAAGAAGGGGAACA
Source organism: Protopterus annectens (assembly GCF_019279795.1). Lineage (NCBI taxonomy): Eukaryota > Metazoa > Chordata > Ceratodontiformes > Protopteridae > Protopterus > Protopterus annectens. The sequence goes on from NC_056751.1 coordinate 68,740,351, forward strand.
AGAGCAAAGAGAGATAAGGTTGTATTGACTTTGATTCATAAGTAAGTTTCCCAGAAACTCATGGCGGCCCTGAGTGGGCTCATGCAGTAGCTAACCCTGGTTGTGTGCAGATAGATGCATTACATGGTGGACGTGGGACTATACTCGGCCACTTTTCTTCAAAAGGAGAAAAGCATCTGGTTGTGTATTTTAATCAGACACTTCAGCCTAGGCAAGAATTGCATGCAGCCATAGAGATGGAGCATTTGGAAGTAGTGTGGAGTCTTCAGAGGTTTGAACTCTGCTTTTATGGTAGAACAAGCACAGTGATTAAAGGCATAATTCCTTACAGTGGTTGCACATAGCAATTGGCAAAAAGGTATTCCTTTTTTATTGATTCATTGTGATTTACTGATTGGAATTTCAGGTAGTCGCATTCCTGTAAAATGGTACTGCTGAATATTTCCTGAAAAGTCGCTCTCAGCAAACTAAAACTAAAGCTATTTTTGCAGGCGGCAATCCCTTCTGCACCCCATCTGGGAGGAATCCCATCCTTATGTGATGTATAAGAGCAGATATGGAAAAACACACACACGTGTGTATATGTATGTTTGTGCATATATACAGATATTCATATTAACTCTGTGTTTATACAACAGTGGGGAAAAGGGTAATGGCAGTACTGGTGAAAGTAGTTATCAGTGAAACCATTTTGTGGGAATGAGAATCAGTGAAATTGCTGTTATCCAGCTGTCACATTGCCTCTTAGATGGAATTTGGGATTACAGCCCTGTAATATGACAGTCTAGCAATGGAGAGGTGTCACTATTGCAAATGATCTTTCCACACAAGGAATTCGGTAGCATAAGTTAAACTGAGGCATTTTGTTTCAAACCTTATCTTAAAACTTTTACTTCCATTTGTTAGTAATGAACAGCATGCACCTTATAAGAGATCCTGCACTTCTGTATCAGCTTGCTCTATTTTATTGTTTTATTTTGGCTTTATATATATGGATAAAATTAAATATTTCTGAAGTATCCATGTTATTGTGACAGGGTCTTTGCTTTTTTGAATTGTAACTTAAAATGCAACCCCCCCCTTCCATATTCAATTCTAAAGGGTTTCTCGATAAATGTCTCTCTCCTGAGGTCTACACATTGAGGAGAAATAGGGAAAAGTGGTACTCTGCTAAAGCAAATGAAATTATTTTCAGAGGAGAAATGTGACATGCTGAATCAATTTGCAGTTACCTCTCAGTAAAACACACAGGACACTGTATTAAGCCAAGGGAAATGTATTATTTATGGAAAAAATATGTAAATTAAATAATGGTAGTTGTTTCCAATGATTCTACAACATGTCCAAGGGAGGTAGGACTGTACAGAATATGCAACTGCTTTCAGTGTCCTTGAAATTTCACACCATTTCAAAATAATGCATTATCTTATTTGAACCTACTTAAAGTATGTGAATATAGAGATGGGAAATGTTTCATTCAGATTGAAGACAAATGGGAAATGGCTGACTGAAATGCTTTTATGTAGAGAAAAAATGTTAGACAGCCATTTACTGCCTTACTTCTGCAGTGTGGACAACAGACGTGAATTCCTAAACCGAGAACATGTTGAACGTGCTATTTTCTGTGAAACTATGTCACTGCTTTTTGGACAGAGGTTGATAAACAAAAAAATAACTGTATTTAGCTACTTGTAGTGAAAAGACCAGGTTTGCTACTGCAAGCACTTGTTCAGTATGGCACCTGTTTACACCAATTTATTTTACATATTATTTTCCAGTTTTGTTGCTGTTTGTGTGTCTAATTTTATAAAATGCATTGCTTAATTTTATTTGTTCCAGGGGACTTATTTTATTATTCAGTTGTAAATGTTACATTGCTTAATTTTACTTATTCCAAGTGAAGTATTTTATTATTCAGTTGTAAATGGTTATGGCTGATGTTTTTTATTAGCTTAAAGGTAAATGTATTGAGCTAGTGTAAACTTAACTGTTGGTGTATCGTTGATATATTTTAAGAGTAAACAGTAATTGTGTTCCTGGCATGTCAGATTCATCTGGTTTGTGGCAACATTACTGAAAATGCAAGAAAGGAGATGCTAGCACTGAAAAGCACTTACTAACTCCTTTTAGAAAACAGTGTTTCCATATGTGTGTATGTATGTCTGAGGGGAGTACCAGTAACTTTAGTTCTGATCTACAGCTGTTCAGAGTAAAGCTTATACAGGGTAAGGCACATGCTACCTGAGACAGCAGGGTACATTTACCATAAGCTCTTAAGGACAATTAATTAATTAATTGCATATTATTTGATAATCAAAAGTGGCATCGTGGGACTGTAGCCCTAACCATTACGTGTTAATTGGTGGTAGCATCTGGAATTACACATCTGTTTGACATAAGCGGCATAGTAATAGATCCTGGCAGAGTTAACTTCCCATGTTGTAATTTTTTAACTGGCTAGAGTGACAGGGTCAGATGTATCTTATTTAGCTGGTCTTGGGCCAGGGATTGGACGAAGACATATAATTAATGACATACTATAAACAATCTTTGTTGGTGAAAAGTTGACTTTTCCAGTTTGGCTATGGGATCTTAGATGTGGAGCTGCTTGAGACTGGATTATGCTAATGAGGCTGACGGCTGAGCTGCCAGATCAGATCACCAGATCCCTATGAATTACTGTTGTAGAAAAAAAAAGTCTGAGCCAGTATTGCAGCCTGCCAGTTAGGAGTACTCAACAAAAATATAGTAATCATCTACTCCTGTAATCATCTACTCCTACCGTGAATACCTTCCGCTGCCATTATCTACAAAAACATCAGAAGCAAGTAGTGTACTGTTTGTGAGTTTTAGGAATGGCTATTATTCCCTTGTAAATTTTTGCTTTCTGCCTTTGAAAACAATATGTAACATCATGCACTCCGTTGTATGAAAGAGAATATTACCATTCTGGAGTGGAAAAGTAAAGCAAACTTTTGCTTAGTGGTACATAGCATTGTTACCTGAGATTGTTTAAAACTGATCGGTAATGCGATTGATGATTCCTAGAAGAAGTCTATTAATTATTTTACCTTTAAGCATAATTTGAGCTGAATGCTTATGGGTAGCCAGAAGGTGAACATGCACAATCCTGTTTGAAAAATACTGCTTCAATAACTTCATGAATAGAGTACAAAAATCAGTATCTCCCCCAGGCCTCTGAAAATCGTGTACTATAAGTGCGTTTCAAAGAACCGTTGATTTAAGAAATTATAGTACATTTATTACTTATACTTCAGTGGCATTTGATAAATGAGTGTGTTTTTGTTTTAGCTAATAGATCACTGGATAAAGCGCTGCCAAGAGCTGAAGATTCCAATCAGCCCCAATTTCAGTCTTACAAACATTTTGGGAGACCCTTATGAAATTCGTCAGTGGAATGCTGATGGCTTACCACGTGACAATGTGTCAATAGAAAATGGAATCCTTGTTACTCGGGGACGACGTTGGCCACTAATGATTGATCCTCAAGATCAGGTTATTAGCATTCATTTTGTGCAGAGTGTTATTAAGTGGCTTTATTTGGAGCACATAATGTAGAAATGAGCTTTTTTGTGCCTTATAAAGTTGTTGATACAGTGTTAAAATTATAAAGTACTGCATTAATATACCAATTATATAAATCAGTTGAATGTGTGAGTCATTTCTAGTATATAACACTGCATTATTTTATTATCAAGCATAACAGCTAAGGATTATTTCACATTTGTCTTGCTAAAGCTTTATGTTTTTTGTTAACAAGGAGTCAGTATTTAGATTGCAGTCCTGGCTTTACGATAACAAACCTTGCTTTGTATTTGTAACATTTAGAAATGTGCTTAATGACTACACATGCTTTGTGTGTACTTTAGGTGCATACATTTACATTGCATTTATTATACTGAGAAATATTACTGTACTATAGGATGTGATAGTGTTCGATCTCGCCGTTTGTTCTTACACATGGGTTCGGAGCCGATCCTCGGCTCCATGTCAGCCGCTTGCAAGCTCTGCATCGAGAAGAAGCTCGAGACAACCTAATACCCACAATCCCCCTCTGCCTTTACCTCAGATCTAGTTTGCCGCTGCTGCGTTTGCATCACTGGGTCGAGCTCGAGCACCTACAGATAAGATTTTAATCTTTATTACTATTTTTTGACAAAAAATATTATTCGAAAAAAGTTGTAGTGACATAGTGTATGTGTGTGTGGTAAGGTTAGAATCTCTCGGTTCCGTTAAGTTTATTAACTTTTCAGAGTTTTTCGGGGCCTACTACCTTTTCTTGGATAAGACAACCGGATTGACAAATTTACACCGGATTCGACATTTTCACTGGACTTGACTAATTATCTGGACTTGACTTTTCTTCTTTTATCTGCTTTAGCTGTATCATGTCTGAGAAGGCTAAATCTGGATTTAAGCGTTGCCAATGTGGGCAAAAAATGTCAGTTACTGACAACCATAGTTCCTGTGTCTACTGTCTTGGCCCTCTCCACCTGCAAGAGGACTGCTCAATTTGTCACTCTTTCAGTGGGAGGGTCATGACAGATAGGCGCAGGAAACTCATGGACAGGGGATTGTTAAAACCTACTTTTCAGGAGGCTCTGGATGCTTCAGACCAGGCATCCAAATCCTCGAAGGAATCGAAGACGTCGGAGCCCAGGTCATCGGCTCTGAGCTCTTCGACTAAAGTTAGATCACCGGTTCCACAGACTTCGGGGCCGAGTGTTCAACTGTTGGAAGTTTCCGAGCCTCGATTCTTGGAACCGGTGATGGAGCTCCCTCCACCGGCATTGTTGAGGTCGGCTCCGTCTTCGATTCCTTCGACTCGTTCTTCCAGGCCACTCTCCGACACCGATGTAGACCGTGTGGTGCAGAAGTTAATGGAGAATACGGCCTTATCCAAGCTCATCTCGGTCTCCTCCCAATTGGTGTCGAGACTTGAAGGCCTTCCATTATCTCCATCTGTTCCTCCTCCGAGACCTGTCCAGTCTTCGGAGCCGGAAGAAGCTGAGCTGCTGATTGTGGAGCCCTCGGTGCCAGAACCGTCTTTTCCTCGGTCGGCCCCGTTCACCTCGACTCCATCCGATCCGGTACCGGAGTCTCAGAGCCGAAGATCCATCCTTGGTTCCGGGACCGAGAGTCGGACCGATGTTTCGGTTCCGACGCTCCCTCTCGGGGCCTCGGCTCGGATCGACTCGGTTCCGTCCTTGGGGTCGATGCCTTCGGTGCCTGTTTCGGGGATTCTTCCCATTTCTTCGGATCCGGGAGATACCTCGACTCGGGACCCGGGGGCCTTCGACCTCATGAGGAAGGTGTTGTCTACCCAGACAACCACATCAGCAGAAACAGCTTCTCCTCCCCATAAAGGACCAATATCCTCCTCTGCACCCACGGCTACATCTAAGCGTCGAGCACCTGTGTCTCAGCCACCCCTGGAGGGTGCCCCCTCTTCCTCGGAGGCTTCTTCGGATGCTCCCACCGAAGAAGTTCCAAGGAAAAGATTGTGTAAGAGGAGACACTTAGATTCTCCACAAGAATCTTTGACATCGGACACTGACTTAGATGAGTCAGAAGGGTCCCCAAAGTCACCCTCAGAGGATGTCTCCTTTTCTGACATCCTGGAGATCCTAAAGCAGAGAGTTGATTGGCAAGCCCTCCCCCCTTCTGAGGATGAGTCAGTCTTGCTGAAGGCATTCGGTGCTCGCCCTTCCTCCTCCTGGGTCACTCCGCCCTTCGATGAATTAATGGAGTTAATTGCTCGAAGGGCGTGGGAGGCTCCTGACACAGTGGAGCCAGTCCCTAGGAAGCCTAATAAATACATTACTGCACCCCAGGACAAGGCTTATTTGACAAAAGGAGTTCCAGTGGACGCTATGGTGGTGGCAGCGGCCACGAAGAAGGAGATGTCGGAATCTTCCTCATCTGTCCATCCCCCTAATAAAGATTCTAGGACTATGGACAGGTATGGGAAGCGCATTTTTAGTTCAGCGGCTTTTTCTATGCGATCCCTGAACTATTTGACTCACTTTACATGGCTACAGAGGGATCTAGTCAAAGAGTTGGGAGATACCCTCCAGGGTACCACAGATGCTGCTGTCTCAGATAAAGTGACAGCGCAACTTAATACCCTTACATCCATTGTAAACTCGTCCATGAGGCTGATCTCTTATGCAGCCGAAGGTTCGAGTAGGGCAGCAGCTTCAGCAATTGCTCTTCGTAGACAATCCTGGATGCGCTTATGTTCATTTGCGGAAGCCTTCAAGTCTTCCTTTACTAACGCCCCATTTGACGGTGCCACTCTCTTTGGCCCCAAAGTAAAGGAGACCCTTACCCGGTGTGAGCAGGAGGGAAAGACTCTGTCTGCTGTCGGAGTCCGTTTTTCCACCCCATCCAGACCGTACCCCAAAGGGCAACGCGGTGGAAAAATGTGGTTTCGAAAACCCCAAGGTTCTTTCCCGGGCACACAGGGTGATGCCCCCTCTAGAGGCAGAGGGGGGGGCAGAGGTGGAAGACGCCGCCCTGGCGGCAGAGGGGGTCCGCAGAATCAAGGTGACAGGGATACACTCCCTGGTAAACCTTTCCAGCACTCCTGAAAGGAGGCCCGACTGTCCTGCTCTGGAGGCAGTCGGGGGTCGCTTAGCTTTATACCCTCAGGCCTGGCAAAACATTACTACAGACAACTGGGTAAAAAGCGTTGTTACCAGAGGTTACAGAATTCCATTTTTGTCCAACCCCATTCCAAAGAAAAGACTCCCAGATGTGCCGCCCCATCTGAGAGAACCAGCAGCTATAGAAATTTCAAAGCTGCTAGAAAAAAGAGTCATCCAACCAGTCCCAGCGGACCAAAGAGGATTCGGAACTTACTCAAGGTTCTTTTTAGTTCCAAAGAAGACAGGGGACTGGAGGCCCATTCTGGACCTAAGCAACCTCAATACATTCGTCAAGAAAGAAAAGTTCCGAATGGTCACGCTTCAATCGATCCTTCCATTCTTACAGAAGGACGACTGGATGTGCTCAATAGATCTGAAGGACGCATACTACCACATCAAAATGGCCAGGGCATCCAGAGATCATTTGCGCTTCCGGCTGGGAGCCAGTCACTTTCAGTTTCGAGCCCTGCCCTTTGGTCTGACCTCAGCCCCCAGGGTCTTCACCAAATGCATGGCAGTGGTAGCGTCTCACCTGAGACGCCTAGGATTCCAGGTGTTTCCGTATCTGGACGACTGGCTCCTTCCTGCCACCACCCAGCGTCAACTAGTACAGGCCAGAGATTACACTCTTCAACTGTGTGTTCACCTCGGAATTTCCGTAAACTTCGGAAAATCTTTACTACAGCCATCACAGCATATCTTATTCATAGGAGCGGAATTAGATACACAACAGTTAATTCTAAGGCTTCCCCCAGAGAGAATACTTTCACTTCAGACTCACATACGTCTTCTTCTGTCGTCCAGAAAATCCCCAGCAAATCTGGTACTGAAGGTTTTGGGACTCATGGCAGCTTCTCTTATTGCGATACCCTTGGGAAGACTGCACATGAGAGTCCTACAATGGCTACTGTTTGCACAATGGTCGTTCCAACGGCTACCTCTGACACACGAAATTCTTATAACGAACACGTGCAAATCACACCTAGTCTGGTGGCTTCAGTCTTGCAACCTTTCCAGGGGAAGACCATTTGTGCTACCCACGCCGACAGCTACGGTGACCACGGACGCTTCCCTGATAGGGTGTGGGGGGCATCTTTCAGGGAGACAGTCCAAGGCGAATGGACCAAATTAGAGTACAATCTGCACATCAATGTTCTAGAGTTGAGGGCAGTGTTTCTAGCGTTGCAACACTTTGCCCCCCTCCTTCCTCTAGGGACTATTGCAGTTCAGACGGACAACATGTCGGTAGTCTGGTACATAAACAAGCAGGGGGGAACCAAGTCCTATCAGCTATGCAGAGAGGCCATGAGAATCTGGCAATGGGCGGAGTCCACTGGTCGCTTTCTGATAGCAACGCACATCCCGGGGTCATCCAACGTCATAGCCGACAGGCTGAGCAGAGCAATCCTGTTACCGCACGAGTGGTCCCTAAAACAGTCAGTTGTGAAAAAGATTTTTCGCAAATGGGGCCAGCCTTCCTGCGATCTGTTTGCGTCTCCAATGAACGCCAAATGCAGGAGCTACTTTGCCCTATTACCCCCTCCAGGGGAAGTCCCCAGGGACGCACTGATTCACGATTGGCCCCCGGGTCTCCTGTACGCCTTTCCTCCTTTCCCCCTGATTGCAAAGTTTCTCCAGAAAGCCAACAACCTGCAAAGGACAATAATCCTCATTGCCCCATTCTGGCCTCGTCAAATTTGGTTCCCCTTTCTCATGACACACTGCATTCGGGGGACCCTGGATCCTGGACCCAGAGCCAGATCTATTGACTCACTCGTCAGGGACTCCCCACCCCTCGCTATTGTCCCTCCATCTAGCAGCTTGGCTGCTCCAATTCCCTACTTAGCCAGGTCTGATCTTCTTACACCTGCAGTTCAGAATATACTAGTGGCTTCTCATAAAGCTTCCACTACTAAAACATACACTAGTAAATGGAAGCTCTTTGCATTTTGGGCAAATACACATCAATCGGACCCTGTCATAGCCCCTTTAAATAAAATTTTAGAGTTCTTAACAGAATTGTTCCACCAGGGTGCTTCTCCTGCCACTTTAAGAGTTCAATTGGCTGCCATCTCCAATTTTCATGTGGAAGAATGTGGGGCTCCTGTTATGGCCCACAGACTTTGTAAAGCCTTTTTAAAAGGATCTTTTCATATTAGACCACCAGTTAGATCTCCTACGTCACCGTGGAGTCTAAACTTATTATTATCTAAGTTGATGCTGCCCCCTTTTGAACCAGCCTCCTCTTGTTCCTTGAAATTTTTTTCGTGGAAGACCCCCTTTTTGGTAGCCATTACATCCGCTAGGCGAGTATCTGAGCTTCAGGCTCTCTCCATTAAACATCCTTATTTAATTTTTCACTCTGACAGAGTTTCTCTTCGCACTAATTCATCCTTTCTTCCCAAAGTTTGCTCTATTAACAATATTAATCAGTCCATTGAATTACCCACCTTTTTCAAGAATCACTCCAATAAAATGGAGTATATGTTACACAAATTAGATGTCCACAGACAACTGAGATTTTACTTGGATAGAACAAAGGATCACAGGAAATCTGATCAACTTTTTGTAGCCTTTGCTGATAGCAGAAAAGGAGTAGCGGTTACTAAAAGAACTCTTTCCAAATGGTTAACTGATTGTATCATCTATGTTTATGATTCTTCAGATCAAGCTTTATTGGACAAACCCAAAGGACATTCCACAAGATCAGTGTCTACATCCCTGGCTCATGCAGCTCGCCTACCACTAGACGCTATTTGTGCGGCTGCTACTTGGTCTAAACCACATACATTCATTTCTCATTACAAGGTAGACAAGGTTTCTAGGGACAGGGCAACCTTTGGTTCCACTGTGCTCAAGAATGTCCTTCCGTGAGTTCCTCAGGAACATGGAGCTAGGGACGCTACCCATGTGTAAGAACAAACGGCGAGATCGAACACTATCACATATAGAAGTTATGTCCTTACCATAACGTTCCATGTGGAGTGTTCATCTCGCCTTTGTTCTTACATTCCCACCCTCCCACCCTTAGGAAGAACGTTCACTTTGGTGCCTGGTCTGAGGTATTATGCTTCTGCTTTGCAATTGTTGTATATATGGTATGCATGTATATATGTATATATATATATATCTATATAGATATAGTATTTGTGTTTATGTGTTTTGACATGAATGTGTTCTCTCTCTGACTGCTGGTTTGCTTGCAAACTAGATCTGAGGTAAAGGCAGAGGGGGATTGTGGGTATTAGGTTGTCTCAAGCTTCTTCTAGATGCAGAGCTTGCAAGCGGCCGACACGGAGCCGAGGATCGGCTCCGAACCCATGTGTAAGAACAAAGGCAAGATGAACACTCCACATGGAACGTTATGGTAAGGACATAACTTCTATTTATTGTAGCTTGGTGTCTAGCCAAGAAACTCTAATTTAAAGCATGATTTCTGACAGATAAATGTTATAATATTTTAGAAAAATGTTCACAAATGCTTCAGAGGTTACCAAGGAAAAGCAATAGAGGTGATTTACCTTGTGAGTAGACAGACAAATGAAGGTTGTGTCTAAGTTACAGAAATGTCATACTGAACAGATTTTAAGATGCTCAGATCGGTTATGTGGCAAGTTATGGAGGGTGGATGATGGATTGATGGAGGTACTACTTCATTTGGAAATTTAAACAGTAACTGCATATGATGAATTTTTAAATAAGGGAAAATAAAACATCCATGCATCAAACCTAAGCACTTCAGAACTAATTCTGAAGTAAAGGTCTACAGTGAAAGTTAAAGAGGTCTGAGAAACAAGGAGGATAAGTTACATTTTCAGTTAAACAAAAATATTTACAAAGTTACTAGACATTGTAAACTAAACATATACAAATTACAGCATTTACAAAATATACCAAAAATTCCCTGAAAACCCTGAAACTGGTATGTTAAAACAAGGCAAGTAATGAACAGATGACTAGGAAGCCACAATGCCACTACTGGAGTATTTACTAGGTTAAAACAACACAGTTAAGCACTTTCATCTTTATGACTTCTTCAGAACTATGCCATACAGGAAAATGAACCCTTTTTATAGGAAATTACATCATTACACACCACCAAATACAACCACTAAGGAAAGGATGTAAAACACTGTAAAAAAAATCAAAGCATTTAAAAATACAGTGCACTCTAAACACAGAAGAAAAAACTTTACAATTTGGAAGCTCTTGGCTTCAATTCACTCACAATAAACACACTTTCATTTAAGACAGGAGAACTGGTAGCATTCAGCTAAAGCTGCTAGTACATTTTTCTTTGCAATTCTGCTAGTCACCACAATAGGCAACTGTAACAATCTGCTCCAACACAAGAAATTTGAATCTAATAAAGCCTACACAAAGCGAGGCATGTCTTGCTCATATTCATACTAAGGCCACTGGAGGAAGAATCTTGATTCTTGTCTGAAGTACTATTCGTGGGGGAGTAATATTTACAGTATACATTAAGATTATTAAATAACAGCTACACAGACAAACTGATAGGTATATGCTAATTACCACACTATTATTGGGCATATCTACATGCCAATTCATCTTACTCAGATGAAGTACTGGATCTTCTTCTTATAATTTTTTCCCAGTTTATTGATTATCTAAGTAATTTAATTAGTGTTATCAAGAAACCTCAGAGCAGCATGTGGTATAGCTTTTGTTATATCCCTTAAAACATTTTACTCCATTCTACAACTATATGCTGTTAATGCAATGGATACTTCATAAAAATAGGGAAGATATTAGGATGACAGAGTGGAATAAAGACGTATTAAGCAAGATTGAAATTAGTCATAGCATTCACTGTAACACAAATGTCTAGAGCAGATAAATAAGGGCACTATAATTAAAAGAGAAGCACAAATGAATCAAAGGTTTGTTTCTTGGAAGAATGAAAGGCTCAGTGTTTTAGTGGGTAAAGAACACCATGCATGCCAAGTATGAAAGTACCATCTTATTTAAATAAACAAAGGCTGAACAAAACATGCAGAGAACTAAAAGTGGTAATTAAACATTCCAGAATTAAATGTGAATATGGTTTTTCCAATAAGCAAAATAACACAATACTGTTTTCTTTATTATGTATAGCTAGATATGATCTAAAAACTCTGCAGGACCATTAGTATGTAAAAACGCATGTAGGTAATAATCTTAAAAAATGGTCAGTGAATATTTTAGCAAATACCAGATTATAGTAGGTACTCAAAAATAATGTACACAGTGGTGAGGAGTACGCTAAGTATGTAGTCAGGCATGGAGAGAGTGCATGGTACAGGTATTACTGCATTCCAGGGTTGTTGTAAAGCATGTCACAACTGTGAACATCTTGCAATTTGTGGTCATGCTGTAATGTCTATACTATGCATTCACCAAGAGCCTTATTCTACTTATACAATGGATATTTGAATATATATATATATATATGTGTGTATATATGAATATATATATATATATATATATATGTATATATAGATATATATATATGAATATATATATATATATATATATATATATATATATATATATATATATATATATATATATAGGTTTACATTTATTTTATTGAAAGCCGAATGTGCAATGTGCAAAACATCGTAAGTACAGCTGCAAAGAACCACAATGCCGATTCACCATGTGTTTGAATGGCAAATAAGCGAATGCTTTTTTCCCATTCAAACACATGGAACAAATGTCGGAAGTGGTTTTCCAGCAAACCATTTTCGACATTTGATCCTTCAATGTTGTCCATATTTTGGCATTGTGGTTCGCAGAAATGATCGATCGCATAAATGCAATTCAGTCATTCAAAGGTAAATCATATGTATATATATATATATATATATATATATATATATATATATATATATATATATATGTATATATATATATATATATATATATATATATATATATATATATATATATATATATATATATATATATATATGTATATATATATATATATATATATGTTTGCAGTTTGAATTTCACCTTTAGCGGTTTATGTATCATAATTATATGTTTTTAACGTATTTTAATTTAAAATAGTTTCTGTCTCCAATGTAAGTAATTGATTGTTATGCAGTATTTTCTAACTCTTGGATGATTTTTGTATGAAAGTTTCAGGATTGTCATTGTAGGGACTCCTGTTTCATAATGTTGTAAAATCTTGTGCATTTCTATTTGACAATGTTATTTTGCTCTCTCTATCATAAATTCAGTAGCGGCTGGTGACTTCAAAGAAAGGGGGAGTCTACAGGAAGCAACCGAATGGGTGGAGCCAAATACAGTGGGTCAGGGCTGTAGTACAGCAGGTCAACAACAGTTACCTATGATCAAACCGATGTGGTCATTCACCTTCATGCACAGACTGCTTCAGTACAAACTCACTCATTATAATCACTTTACTGACTATATACACCTTAGATATCTTGCCTTAATCAACACTCCGTGGGTCCCTCTCTTACCCACTACTCTCTCCTGCATTCCCATAGTACCTCTATAGGTTTTCCCATCATCCTGGCCTCACACCATCCAGACAGATTATTTATTTCTTGCTTTTCCATACTCCATTGTACTTTTTAACCCCTCACTGATGCTTTGCACTCTGTAACAGGCCAAGACTTCATGGTAATTTAAGCCTGGAGGAGGTAACTGAATTAAGATGGAGGTGTTCTAGAACTCCAGAAGTCATAAAGTTGAAGTTGCACTGAGGTGCATCTTAGATTTTTTTAACTAACTTGTGGCTTAATAATGATGTCCTGAAAAAACAATCACGAGTAAGGAAATATATTCAGTCTTTCTAGGAATAGTGCCTGCCTTCTTACCCCTCCAAATAGACAGTAATCTTCTGTACATCACTCTGGGATTATATTGGGATGAAAAGTAAAAGAACAAATGGCCAGAGGCATGTATTATATTGCTGAGTGTCTGGGAGAAGAAACCAAAGCACATGGATGAATTTCACAAAGAGGAAAGGACTGCATATAGAAGGAATGAACAATGCAAAGCTCAACAGGAGAACCATGTGCGGTTGTACAGCAGCACTACTCAGTGCAACACTCTATCGCACACATCCTGCCCAGACCACCCCAAACAGTTACTTACTGAGTGAAGTGCTAATGCCTGACTGAAAGTGGAAAAAAATGTGCACATTGTTTCTGTAAGCCATAATGATAATTTAAAGTCAAAGTCGAAGTAAACTTTATTATTGATCAGATAAACACAGCAATGCAAGCTGAATGAAATTACATTGCTTTGGTCCCCGTGCAAGACATGACAATGAACACATAGTTTAATGACAGTAAAACTGATACACGTACAGTAATTAAAATATTAACAACACAATCAAGAACCACAATAGGACAGGAAGACATTAGACAATATTATACTAGTAGATATTGCAAGGCTATGACTTTACATTGTGACGGCTTAGAATATTGCGCTTCATCAGTTGTAGTATGATATAGTCTGATGTTCATATTGCACATGTATGGTGTGGTGACTCAGTCTTTGCTATTGCATACTTAGGAAGTAATAGCATAAGAAATCAGGATAACTGCACCAGTAATTGAAGTAATTTGCCAGAGTGATTACTATAGCTGATACTTCATAGCAAGTGGCATATTGATCTAATTATTTACTGTAATGCATGGCATTCTGGTTCATCAGCCTTATGGATAGAGAAAAGAAGGTCCTCCTCAGTTTAGATGTTTTGCACTGTAAGCTGTGATACCGCCTGCCAGAGGAATTGTGGACGTTCATGCCAAGGGCAGGGTGAATGGGATCATTGATTGTCTTCCTAGCCCTTCCCCACTCACCGAGTCTTGCGCAGATCATCCATGGATGGGAGCGAGGAACCAATGACTTTTTCTGCTGTCCTCGCTGTGCTCAGGTGAGCCTTGTGGTCAGATGTGTTGCAGTTACAATACCAAACTATGATGTTATTTGAGAGGTTGCTCTCAATGTTCCCCAATTGTAGAATGCTTTGAAGATGGACTGAGACAGGTTTGCCTTTCTCAGTTTCCTTAGGAAGTGCAGACATTGTTGTGCCTTCTTCACTTTGTGGCTAATATGAGTCAACCAGGATAGGTCATCTGGGATGTGCACCCCCAGGAAATTGGTGTTTTGACTCTTTCCACTGCCACCCCCTTAATTTATAGCGGTTGATGTATCTCCTGAATCCTCCTGAAGTTCGTTATTAATTCTTTGGTCTTGCTTACATTTAAGGCCAGATTGTTGCTGTTGCACCAGCCTATCAAATGCTCCACTTCATCCCTGTAGGCCGTTTCCTCACCATTTCTGACAAGACCTATGACTGTGGTATCATCTGCGAACCTGATGATTTTGTTGGATTCATGCTTGGCCATGCAGTCATGTGTCAACAAGGTGAACAGCAGAGGACTCAGGACACGGCCCTGAGGGACACCCTTGCTCAATGTAATACTAATTGAACTGTTATTTCCTACACATACTTTTTGGGGTCTGTTGATAAAAAAGTCCAGTATCTAGCTACATAGGGAGGTGTTGGTACCCAGCTGGATCAGCTTTGATCCTCAGATTCTGGGGGATAACAGTGTTAAAGGCAGAACTAAAATTGATGAACAGTATCCTGATATAGCAATTCTTGTCCTCCAGATGTGCCAAGTGCTGTAACTATTGCATCAGCCATGCAGCAGTTAGGTCATAAATACTACATAATAAATGCTTAATAAATAAATAATAATAATATAAATAAATAGATAAATAAATGCGTATTTTAAACAAATGACTCCAGTGTCATTCACTTTTATCCACATTCTACCTCACATCCAATTAAAGCCAACTTTATTGACAGAAAATACTTTAAATATCAGAATGTAATTAAATAAAAATAACAATAGTTGGACAAAGTAATTTATTTTAACCCACCTTCCCCACACAGATGTAACCATCAATTCTTTCCACTTTTATCCCTTCTGTAGTTTTTCCATAGATGCACAAGCGTTTAACTAACACTAAAATGAGACTTTTCACCCAATGACCCCCTTCAGTATTTTGTCCATGTATGCACAAGCACTTCACTGACAGCAAAATAAAAAAATGTACCCCAATAGTTTGTCCATGTATGCACAAGCACTTTACTGACAGCAAAATAAAATATTTGCCCCAATGACGCCTTCAGTAGTTGTTGAGATATTTGATATAGTACTATCTACTTAGCTTATTGAATATTTGATCATTGTCTCCTGCATTGCCTACCTTTTGGCACTGCTCACAGGTCCTGCAGTACCCTGCTAAGTCTCTGGAAATCCCAGGCCAATAGACGTTCTGCATAATATGTCTTTTTGTATGCTTTTTGCCCTTGTGACCAGCAAAAGGAATATCATGGGCTATAGCTAGAAGTGCTAGATGGTAGGCTCTGGGCATTACCAACTGCTGTTTTCTCTCACCCTCTAGCCCTCCCTCAAGGATCCAGTACAGTAACCCTTTGTCTCAGTATACAGATTCGCCCTTCCCTTGTGAATCAGGGGCCTCAATAGCTACCTCCTTCATGCCTTGTAATGTAGGGTCTGAGAGCTGAGCCTGTCTCAACTCTCTCTTAGTAACTCTTCCCAGCTCCCCTTCTACAGGAAGTATGGCATCCTCTGACAATGGTGCCTCATTGTCAGCATGGGTACTACTACTCACCTCTGCCCTTGCAGTCAGTATTCATGAGAGCATCAGTACCCACAAGCAGCTGTGGCTTACCTTCAGTCTCACTGCTACAGGGTAGCTCCCTCCCTGAAGTAACCACCTCACCAGACCCACATGCTTGTCTCCAAGCCTGACTGCATGGAACTGCATGCACACACAGTACTGCATTATCAAAACCATTCCCTATCAGGACATCTGCAGGGATATTCTCAAACACAACTACTTGCTGGCTTCCTTTTCCACCCTACCAGACAAGGTGAAAACCAAAGGTATTTGGAATGGGGTCCATCCTAAAGCTCTGACTGGAGTAAACTGCCCAGTCAAGTAGTGCCACTCTGTAACCATTGCAGGCTTCACAATGGTTAGGTCAGAAGCTGTGTCTCTCTTAGCCATGGCCTCTTTCCCATTCACTAAGATAGGATATAACCTCTTGTGGTAGTTTGGTACCCTTGTAGTCTTGATACAACCTACTGTTGGCATTTTGTCATTCACACTTACTGTCTCTCCCACCTTTTGTTCCCCAGCTTGCCTCCATGGACATCTATAGGTTCATAGGTTCATAGGCTGGTACTAGGCTATCGGCCCTAGGGCCTATACAAGCCTAGCTATAGCAATTCCCTGGATATTTCTTCCCACAATATTTACTTCCCTGGACCCTGGTCTAGCAGGGTGACTGACGTGATCCCTGGGGGGAATTTCCTATCTCCCATCCAGTCGTCAGGGTTCCTTTTGAAGAGGGCCAAGAAGGCACTTTGCTTGACATGTATGGGCAGTCTATTCCGGAGTATGAGGAGTCTCTGGGTCAGGAACCTATCTCTCCAGCATGTTTTGTTCATTGTGATGACAAGGTTTAGATTCCTGGAGTGTGTGGCTCTGACGGATTGAGATTTCTTTAAGTGGAGCATGTCCAACAGCTCAGGGGTTGACACGGCCTTGTATGTTAAGCAGAGATCACCTCTCAGTAGACGATATGCCACAGAGTATAGCTGGAGCTTTTTTAGATGGTCAGCATCTGATTTAGGCCTTTGATTCTTTTATTGAGGTATTTCTTCTGCCTTTCCAGCTGTTGCAGATGTCTTCTGAGGTACATACCAAATGGGGCGTTTGTACTCTATAATGGGTCTAATGAGGGATGAGTACAGTGGGACAATGACCTCCTTTTTTCTGGATGAAAAGCCCTTAGTGATGAGGTGTGCCAGATAGAAGGATTGCCTGACTATTGTGGCAATGTGGGTATCGAAGGTGAGACCACTGTCCATCTGTGTCCCTAAGTCTCTCATCACACTTTTGGTGTTTAGTGTACTGCCACCTATGTGGTAATTCATGGGTACATGGTTTTTCCCAAAGGGGATAACTATACATTTCTTGGCATTAAGCTTGAGCCCATGGCTCTGGCACCAAGCACCTGTTTCTGTAAGGCCCTTTTGTAGAATATCCACATCATTTGGGGATTCAATAATGGCTCCCAATTTGCAGTCATCTGCAAACTTTGTTAGCCAGAGTCCCTTAGTGTTGGCCTGTACTTCAGAGAAGTAGATGCCAAACAAGAACGGTGCCAGGACTGAACCCTGAGGTACTCCACTTGTCACTTGTATGGAGCTGGATTTGGAGTTGGCTACTTTTACAGTGTGGGTTCTGTCAGTAAGCCAGTTGGCAACCCATCGAGTGACATAGGGATTTATGCCCAGCTTATCTATGATTCCAGAGTGGGGGATGGTGTTGAAGGCCTTGGCGAGGCCCAGATAGGCTGTGTGGACTGCCTTACCCTCGTCCACAGCTCTGGAGACTAGATGCTACATGGCCCCACTGGTTGCATTTAAAACATTTAACCCTTGTTCCTGGACATTTACCTGGACTAGTGGCTTCCTCTGCTACTGGGTATCCCTTTCCTGTGCAGTGATGCCCTGCTTGCTACTTATAGGTCTCCCTTCTTCCCCAACTCACTTGCAGTAGTACATTGTCTATCAGCTAACCAGATTCTCATGTCCTCAGGCAAAGTGCTAAGGGCTTGTTCTCTCACCAAAAGGTCTGCCAGCCATTCAGTAGTGTTAGCCTGACATCCGCTTATGAAAATAAGTGCTTAGTTCAGCAACATATTCATACACACTTTCATCTGCCTTGCATCTATGCTCACAAAACTTTTTCCTGTAAGCTTCAGGTGTTAACTTAAAACATTCTACGAAACACATATTGACTGTATTATAATTTAAACAATCAGTATCTGATAGTTTAGAAATTACAGTTACAGCTTTACCATGGAGTAAGGGGCTCAGGAGCCATACCCAGAGCCCTTGGTCAGCATTATACTGTTTACACACCCTCTCAAACATATGAATGAAACTATCAAAATTATCCCCCTCTGTAAATTGTGGAAGACATTTACTGACCTTTGTTGCTTCTGGGGTTCAGTTACTCCCTTCCCCATTACCTCCATGACTCTGGTATAGCATCAGCATCTCCTTTTCATGTTGCCTCTGCCTCTCCTTCTCCTTAGCTTCCAGCCATCACAGTTTCTCATTTTTCTCAGCCTCAAGATGTCTCAGTTTCTCATTTCCCTCAGCCTCAAGATATCTCTGCTGCTTCTATTTCCAAATACTTGGCCTCTAGCTCAAGTCTCTTTAACTCCAGATGGAATTTTAAGTCCTCTGTGGAAAGGTTGAACTGTCCATTCTCTAAGAGTTGTAAATCTCCAAGGCCAAATGAAAACAAGACCGGAAAGTAAGCAGTCAATGGTACCACCTGGAAGTCACCCAAAGGAATGAAGAATACTTCCAAAAGCTGTATGAACGCAACTTTATTATTCAAAATAAAAGCGTTTTCGCTGCTTGTGCAAGCTAGCAGCTTCCTCAGAAAGAATTAAGTGAATAAAACATTTGGCGCCAGGCCATTAAATACAACCTGAAACAGGTGTGTTTAAATGACATCACTACTTCCTGTAAAAATCTTTTCGTAAAACGCTTTAAAAACACAAACATACTAGATCTAAAACAAACCACTTTTCAGTCTAAGTAAAAATTGAAGTAATATTTACCCCATCAAATAGTAAAAAACATATATGAAGTCCAAATAAGGAAATATACTAATATATATGTCACAAAAAGAATAACAAAATAAAAAGTGGAATAAAAAATACTCAATAATAAACACAGCCATAGCATTTAGCTACGGAAAATCATTCCATGAATGACCTCTCAGTGGAATAAAAATGTGAACCAGCTACATATTAATGTAAAAATACATTATTCTATAAAAGTTGTCTTATTTTATGTAACTTCTCATTTTCAACACCACTGAGATGTTACAATTATCATTGAGACCGGGGCTATGGAATGCGTTTAATTTAATCTGCCATTCCAATTCACGAAGTTCGAGTAACAGTGAAAGAGGGCCCCCTCTAATGCTCATTGGTATATGATCAATTCCCATGAAGTGGAATTTATGTTCTGGGAAATTTTCAATATGTCTAGCTAGAGCATTTTCCTGTTTGTTAGTCCTAATGGCATAGACATGCTCGTAAATACGCTGCCGTAATTTACGGTCTGTCTTGCCTATGTAAAATGCAGGGCATGTATTACAAAACGCTCCATAGATGACTGATTTTGTATTACAATTAATCGTGTGTTGAATGTTATATTTACTATCATTCACAAGGAAAGAAAGACCTGGTTTTATACATTGGCACCAATTGCAGGAGCCACATGCCACAGAGCCTTTACATTTAATAAAGTTTAGCTCTTGTCTAGATTGTAGGAGCTCTTTAAGATTCTTTCCTTTTCTAAACACTACCCTCGGAAAAGGTCCTAGCTTTTCAAAAAGGTAAATATCATTCCTGATAAATTCCCAGTTTTTATTTAAAATGTTACATATTCTCCCTGCGTCATTACTAAAGGCTGTTGTAAAACTAGTGACAAAGTTAAGTTTGATCGAATTGTCCATCCTAGTACTGCCTATTGGTTGGGAGTGATCAACAGCCAATGATGTGTATTCAAATGTATTTATGTCCATTACATGTTCTAACCTACATTTAAGAAGGGGTTTGAAAAGGCCTTCCGCTTTTTTCACTTCAATTTCAATGATAATCTCTTCAATTAATGAAGGCGGGTAACCTCTATTCAAGAATTGATCTTTAAGAAACTGGCATTCTTCACTAAGGGATAAATCTGAGTTACACATACGGACTGCCCTGACTAGTTGACCCTTTACGATGGCCCTCTTTTGTCTGAAGGGATGCTGGCTTGAGAAATGTAGTAAAGAATTACAGTGTGTACTTTTCCTAAACACTTTAGATAAGTACATCTTACCAGGGTCATCTTTACTGAGATTGACGTCTAAATAGTCAATTTCCCTAACTGAGAATCTAGATGTAAACCTCAAGAATGTCGTCGTATTATTCATAAATTCCACTAGAGACTCTGCCTCTGCTTCATTACCTTTAAACAAAATGAAAATGTCGTCCAGGTAACGTGTGTAGAGGTGAATTTGGTCTCTAAATGTGGGGGTCGATAAAATAAACTTAGTTTCCCAAAAAGCCATAAAAATGTTGGCTACACTGGCTCCACATGGGGAGCCCATGGCTATGCCTTGTTTTTGCAAAAAGATTTTATCGTTGAAGATAAAAAAGTTTGAATCAAGGACTATATCAAGCAGTTCTGTTACAATGCTGATTTCATTCTTAGTTGCTCCCAAGTCTTTTAGTTTCAACCCTACCCACTCAGTGGCTTCTAGATGGGGAATCGATGTATATAAATCAACCACAATTATTGTTAGAAAGTTGAACTCTGTGTTGTATACTATGTTATTGATGCCACTGAGGAAGGTCCAAGAGTCCTTACAAATGGAAGGAATTTTCTTTAGGTATTTTAAAAGAATATAATCAATCAGTTTAGAACTGTTGTATGTCATTGAAAACCTTCCATCTATCAATGCTCTCATGGGTGGGTTCTCAAGATTTTTATGGATCTTGGGAATGCCAAACATCATAGGCACTTTGGGAAAAGAGATGTCGAAAAAGTTATATAATTCGACGTCAATTCTACCTTCCAGAAACATGTCCCTAAGGTAACCCCTGATTCTCCTATAGGTACCATTCATTTCATTGATAGAAGAGGGACAGTAAGCCGGTGTATCCAAAACAGAAGACATTTTGTCAATGTACATACTATTATTAAAAATTACGAGCCCTCCCCCTTTATCAGGTTTTATGACTCGGACTGGTAAGAGTTTAAAGTCAGATAATGCTCTTCTCTGTTCTTTAGTAATATTTTGAAGATTATTAGACCTAAAACCATTTTTAGTCTTTTTTAATTCTCTGATATCTAATTCACAAATATTCTCAAAAATTTTTAACCCAGTATGTAGGGGGGGGGTTAAAGGTACTCGGAACTTTTAACTCTGCCCTAGGTAAGGCTATAGAGTTGTTAAATAGCAAATCCAAGTTCAACTTCCTTGTATAACATTTAAGATCTAGTATTGTCTTAGTTAGGTCACAGTCAGAACTAGGCACAAATGTGTTGCCACGAGACATAATTTCAATAAGCTCTGATGACAGCATGACATCAGAGAAATTGTATATTTTAAAGTCACCTTTTGAATTATATTGAATTCGTAAAGAAGAAGACTCATGACTGTCCACTTCAACATCAGTTGTAGAATTGTTCAATTGTTCCGAGTTCTGCTCCTCGTTTGGTATGTTCGTTGTGGAAGTTGGCCTAAAAAATTATTGTTGACATAATTATTACCAGGGTTATTTTTATTAGTTCTATCATTGTTATTGATAGACTTCACATTAGGCCTGTCAGACCACCTAGATTTATGGACTTGTTGGTTTCGATCGTCAGATTGATTAACGGAAACAGGAGGATGGACTCCTGCTTCGAACCCATCCAGGCTGTCCAAGCCTGCAGTAGAAGCTGTCTGTAGTTTCGGATATGCCCGCTGCTGGTTGTATGAGTCCCTGTCCCTGTTAAGCTTTTTAACTTTATTCTGTTTAAGTTTAGACATAAGACCCTCGATGCTGATGAAAATTCGATCATAATCGAATTTAAACCGCAAGAATTCCATGTCCATTTTGATGGCACTATCAAGAGATTTAATTTCTTCAGTAAGAGTTGTAATGTTGAGGGAATAATGCTTGATTAGCAGTTCAAGCAATTGAGCCCCCTGTCTCTCAAAGAGCGTGACCAAATCTGACAAGAAACCAGCCCCTTGAATGAGTCCCGAAGGGGAGAAAGAGGAGCGAAGGCCCTTAGGCACAATATTTTCGTTAAGACATTGCTGGAAGTATGATACTTCCAGCTGCAGTTTTTTTAATTTCACCAACTTAACATCCAATTTTTTCAGATTGTCAAGAATAGAATCTACAGAGTTCGAATTAAACTCACCAACCGAAGCCGGTCGTTCCGAGGTAGTCGCTCCTGGGAAAACAAAGGCTTCTAAATTGTTAATCCATTGGGAGATAGACGGAACGCCAATAAGCTCACTGTGGTTGCCATTTGAACTCTGCTGCTCTCCATTGTTCGAGGAACTGTCTCTGCCTTCCGATTCTCTAGATGTAGGTAGAAGTGGTCGCTCACTTGGTTCATTACCAGTCACAGTGTTAGAAACATGTACATGACGCTGGCCAGCTGGAATACTATTCGATGGGATACTAGGTAGGCTATTGTTCTCAAACGCCTCCATGCGAGAATGTAAAGCATCAATCTTTTGTGATAACGCTAAAAGAATCCTGTTCGTGTCTGCACCAGTGTTGACATGATTACCCACTGGTTGGTCACCTTCCGAAAGGAAGATTGAAGGTGTACTCGGACTGCTAGGTCTTTCCGAAGCCATACAAAACGACAAACTCAGTAAAATCCGGCAAAACAAACTAAATGAAAACAAGACCGGAAAGTAAGCAGTCAATGGTACCACCTGGAAGTCACCCAAAGGAATGAAGAATACTTCCAAAAGCTGTATGAACGCAACTTTATTATTCAAAATAAAAGCGTTTTCGCTGCTTGTGCAAGCTAGCAGCTTCCTCAGAAAGAATTAAGTGAATAAAACATTTGGTGCCAAGCCATTAAATACAACCTGAAACAGGTGTGTTTAAATGACATCACTACTTCCTGTAAAAATCTTTTCGTAAAACGCTTTAAAAACACAAACATACTAGATCTAAAACAAACCACTTTTCAGTCTAAGTAAAAATTGAAGTAATATTTACCCCATCAAATAGTAAAAAACATATATGAAGTCCAAATAAGGAAATATACTAATATATATGTCACAAAAAGAATAACAAAATAAAAGTGGAATAAAAATACTCAATAATAAACACAGCCATAGCATTTAGCTACGGAAAATCATTCCATGAATGACCTCTCAGTGGAATAAAAATGTGAACCAGCTACATATTAATGTGAAAATACATTATTCTATAAAAGTTGTCTTATTTTATGTAACTTCTCATTTTCAACACCACTGAGATGTTACAATTATCATTGAGACCGGGGCTATGGAATGCGTTTAATTTAATCTGCCATTCCAATTCACGAAGTTCGAGTAACAGTGAAAGAGGGCCCCCTCTAATGCTCATTGGTATATGATCAATTCCCATGAAGTGGAATTTATGTTCTGGGAAATTTTCAATATGTCTAGCTAGAGCATTTTCCTGTTTGTTAGTCCTAATGGCATAGACATGCTCGTAAATACGCTGCCGTAATTTACGGTCTGTCTTGCCTATGTAAAATGCAGGGCATGTATTACAAAACGCTCCATAGATGACTGATTTTGTATTACAATTAATCGTGTGTTGAATGTTATATTTACTATCATTCACAAGGAAAGAAAGACCTGGTTTTATACATTGGCACCAATTGCAGGAGCCACATGCCACAGAGCCTTTACATTTAATAAAGTTTAGCTCTTGTCTAGATTGTAGGAGCTCTTTAAGATTCTTTCCTTTTCTAAACACTACCCTCGGAAAAGGTCCTAGGTTTTCAAAAAGGTAAATATCATTCCTGATAAATTCCCAGTTTTTATTTAAAATGTTACATATTCTCCGCGTCATTACTAAAGGCTGTTGTAAAACTAGTGACAAAGTTAAGTTTGATCGAATTGTCCATCCTAGTACTGCCTATTGGTTGGGAGTGATCAACAGCCAACGATGTGTATTCAAATGTATTTATGTCCATTACATGTTCTAACCTACATTTAAGAAGGGGTTTGAAAAGGCCTTCCGCTTTTTCACTTCAATTTCAATGATAATCTCTTCAATTAATGAAGGCGGGTAACCTCTATTCAAGAATTGATCTTTAAGAAACTGGCATTCTTCACTAAAGGATAAATCTGAGTTACACATACGGACCGCCCTGACTAGTTGACCCTTTACGATGGCCCTCTTTTGTCTGAAGGGATGCTGGCTTGAGAAATGTAGTAAAGAATTACAGTGTGTACTTTTCCTAAACACTTTAGATAAGTACATCTTACCAGGGTCATCTTTACTGAGATTGACTTCTAAATAGTCAATTTCCCTAACTGAGAATCTAGATGTAAACCTCAAGAATGTCGTCGTATTATTCATAAATTCCACTTGAGACTCTGCCTCTGCTTCATTACCTTTAAACAAAATGAAAATGTCGTCCAGGTAACGTGTGTAGAGGTGAATTTGGTCTCTAAATGTGGGGTTCGATAAAATAAACTTAGTTTCCCAAAAAGCCATAAAAATGTTGGCTACACTGGCTCCACATGGGGAGCCCATGGCTATGCCTTGTTTTTGCAAAAAGATTTTATCGTTGAAGATAAAAAAGTTTGAATCAAGGACTATATCAAGCAGTTCTGTTACAATGCTGATTTCATTCTTAGTTGCTCCCAAGTCTTTTAGTTTCAAGGAAGTAGTGATGTCATTTAAACACACCTGTTTCAGGTTGTATTTAATGGCTTGGCGCCAAATGTTTTATTCACTTAATTCTTTCTGAGGAAGCTGCTAGCTTGCACAAGCAGCGAAAACGCTTTTATTTTGAATAATAAAGTTGCGTTCATACAGCTTTTGGAAGTATTCTTCATTCCTTTGGGTGACTTCCAGGTGGTACCATTGACTGCTTACTTTCCGGTCTTGTTTTCATTTAGTTTGTTTTGCCGGATTTTACTGAGTTTGTCGTTTTGTATGGCTTCGGAAAGACCTAGCAGTCCGAGTACACCTTCAATCTTCCTTTCGGAAGGTGACCAACCAGTGGGTAATCATGTCAACACTGGTGCAGACACGAACAGGATTCTTTTAGCGTTATCACAAAAGATTGATGCTTTACATTCTCGCATGGAGGCGTTTGAGAACAATAGCCTACCTAGTATCCCATCGAATAGTATTCCAGCTGGCCAGCGTCATGTACATGTTTCTAACACTGTGACTGGTAATGAACCAAGTGAGCGACCACTTCTACCTACATCTAGAGAATCGGAAGGCAGAGACAGTTCCTCGAACAATGGAGAGCAGCAGAGTTCAAACGGCAACCACAGTGAGCTTATTGGCGTTCCGTCTATCTCCCAATGGATTAACAATTTAGAAGCCTTTGTTTTCCCAGGAGTGACTACCTCGGAACGACCGGCGGTTGGTGAGTTTAATTCGAACTCTGTAGATTCTATTCTTGACAATCTGAAAAAATTGGATGTTAAGTTGGTGAAATTAAAAAAACTGCAGCTGGAAGTATCATACTTCCAGCAATGTCTTAACGAAAATATTGTGCCTAAGGGCCTTCGCTCCTCTTTCTCCCCTTCGGGACTCATTCAAGGGGCTGGTTTCTTGTCAGATTTGGTCACGCTCTTTGAGAGACAGGGGGCTCAATTGCTTGAACTGCTAATCAAGCATTATTCCCTCAACATTACAACTCTTACTGAAGAAATTAAATCTCTTGATAGTGCCATCAAAATGGACATGGAATTCTTGCGGTTTAAATTCGATTATGATCGAATTTTCATCAGCATCGAGGGTCTTATGTCTAAACTTAAACAGAATAAAGTTAAAAAGCTTAACAGGGACAGGGACTCATACAACCAGCAGCGGGCGTATCCGAAACTACAGACAGCTTCTACTGCAGGCTTGGACAGCCTGGATGGGTTTGAAGCAGGAGTCCATCCTCCTGTTTCCGTTAATCAATCTGACGATCGAAACCAACAAGTCCATAAATCTAGGTGGTCTGACAGGCCTAATGTGAAGTCTATCAATAACAACGATAGAACTAATAAAAATAACCCTGGTAATAATTATGTCAACAATAATTTTTTAGGCCAACTTCCACAACGAACATACCAAACGAGGAGCAGAACTCGGAACAATTGAACAATTCTACAACTGATGTTGAAGTGGACAGTCATGAGTCTTCTTCTTTACGAATTCAATATAATTCAAAAGGTGACTTTAAAATATACAATTTCTCTGATGTCATGCTGTCATCAGAGCTTATTGAAATTATGTCTCGTGGCAACACATTTGTGCCTAGTTCTGACTGTGACCTAACTAAGACAATACTAGATCTTAAATGTTATACAAGGAAGTTGAACTTGGATTTGCTATTTAACAACTCTATAGCCTTACCTAGGGCAGAGTTAAAAGTTCCGAGTACCTTTAACCCCCCCTACATACTGGGTTAAAAATTTTTGAGAATATTTGTGAATTAGATATCAGAGAATTAAAAAAGACTAAAAATGGTTTTAGGTCTAATAATCTTCAAAATATTACTAAAGAACAGAGAAGAGCATTATCTGACTTTAAACTCTTACCAGTCCGAGTCATAATACCTGATAAAGGGGGAGGGCTCGTAATTTTTAATAATAGTATGTACATTGACAAAATGTCTTCTGTTTTGGATACACCGGCTTACTGTCCCTCTTCTATCAATGAAATGAATGGTACCTATAGGAGAATCAGGGGTTACCTTAGGGACATGTTTCTGGAAGGTAGAATTGACGTCGAATTATATAACTTTTTCGACATCTCTTTTCCCAAAGTGCCTATGATGTTTGGCATTCCCAAGATCCATAAAAATCTTGAGAACCCACCCATGAGAGCATTGATAGATGGAAGGTTTTCAATGACATACAACAGTTCTAAACTGATTGATTATATTCTTTTAAAATACCTAAAGAAAATTCCTTCCATTTGTAAGGACTCTTGGACCTTCCTCAGTGGCATCAATAACATAGTATACAACACAGAGTTCAACTTTCTAACAATAGATGTGGTTGATTTATATACATCGATTCCCCATCTAGAAGCCACTGAGTGGGTAGGGTTGAAACTAAAAGACTTGGGAGCAACTAAGAATGAAATCAGCATTGTAACAGAACTGCTTGATATAGTCCTTGATTCAAACTTTTTTATCTTCAACGATAAAATCTTTTTGCAAAAACAAGGCATAGCCATGGGCTCCCCATGTGGAGCCAGTGTAGCCAACATTTTTATGGCTTTTTGGGAAACTAAGTTTATTTTATCGAACCCCACATTTAGAGACCAAATTCACCTCTACACACGTTACCTGGACGACATTTTCATTTTGTTTAAAGGTAATGAAGCAGAGGCAGAGTCTCTAGTGGAATTTATGAACAATACAACGACATTCTTGAGGTTTACATCTAGATTCTCAGTTAGGGAAATTGACTATTTAGACGTCAATCTCAGTAAAGATGACCCTGGTAAGATGTACTTATCTAAAGTGTTTAGGAAAAGTACACACTGTAATTCTTTACTACATTTCTCAAGCCAGCATCCCTTCAGACAAAAGAGGGCCATCGTAAAGGGTCAACTAGTCAGGGCGGTCCGTATGTGTAACTCAGATTTATCCTTTAGTGAAGAATGCCAGTTTCTTAAAGATCAATTCTTGAATAGAGGTTACCCGCCTTCATTAATTGAAGAGATTATCATTGAAATTGAAGTGAAAAAAGCGGAAGGCCTTTTCAAACCCCTTCTTAAATGTAGGTTAGAACATGTAATGGACATAAATACATTTGAATACACATCGTTGGCTGTTGATCACTCCCAACCAATAGGCAGTACTAGGATGGACAATTCGATCAAACTTAACTTTGTCACTAGTTTTACAACAGCCTTTAGTAATGACGCAGGGAGAATATGTAACATTTTAAATAAAAACTGGGAATTTATCAGGAATGATATTTACCTTTTTGAAAAGCTAGGACCTTTTCCGAGGGTAGTGTTTAGAAAAGGAAAGAATCTTAAAGAGCTCCTACAATCTAGACAAGAGCTAAACTTTATTAAATGTAAAGGCTCTGTGGCATGTGGCTCCTGCAATTGGTGCCAATGTATAAAACCAGGTCTTTCTTTCCTTGTGAATGATAGTAAATATAACATTCAACACACGATTAATTGTAATACAAAATCAGTCATCTATGGAGCGTTTTGTAATACATGCCCTGCATTTTACATAGGCAAGACAGACTGTAAATTACGGCAGCGTATTTACGAGCATGTCTATGCCATTAGGACTAACAAACAGGAAAATGCTCTAGCTAGACATATTGAAAATTTCCCAGAACATAAATTCCACTTCATGGGAATTGATCATATACCAATGAGCATTAGAGGGGGCCCTCTTTCACTGTTACTCGAACTTCGTGAATTGGAATGGCAGATTAAATTAAACGCATTCCATAGCCCCGGTCTCAATGATAATTGTAACATCTCAGTGGTGTTGAAAATGAGAAGTTACATAAAATAAGACAACTTTATAGAATAATGTATTTTACATTAATATGTAGCTGGTTCACATTTTTATTCCACTGAGAGGTCATTCATGGAATGATTTTCCGTAGCTAAATGCTATGGCTGTGTTTATTATTGAGTATTTTTTATTCCACTTTTTATTTTGTTATTCTTTTTGTGACATATATATTAGTATATTTCCTTATTTGGACTTCATATATGTTTTTTACTATTTGATGGGGTAAATATTACTTCAATTTTTACTTAGACTGAAAAGTGGTTTGTTTTAGATCTAGTATGTTTGTGTTTTTAAAGCGTTTTACGAAAAGATTTTTACAGGAAGTAGTGATGTCATTTAAACACACCTGTTTCAGGTTGTATTTAATGGCTTGGCGCCAAATGTTTTATTCACTTAATTCTTTCTGAGGAAGCTGCTAGCTTGCACAAGCAGCGAAAACGCTTTTATTTTGAATAATAAAGTTGCGTTCATACAGCTTTTGGAAGTATTCTTCATTCCTTTGGGTGACTTCCAGGTGGTACCATTGACTGCTTACTTTCCGGTCTTGTTTTCATTTAGTTTGTTTTGCCGGATTTTACAGAATCTCCAAGGCCAGTCTGATTGTCCTCCTGGTTGCTATTCTATGATGCAGCTGTGACTAAAGCTGCAATCATGTTTGCTTTAGTCAGGTTGGCATGCACCATTCCTTTAGCCTGGCACATTTCAGCCAACTGGCTCCTTGTCAGCTTGCCTGCTCTCCCTGACTAACTAAGTTAACAAAAAAAAAAATAAAACAATTGTGATATGAACTCTGAATGTTCCCTGCATGGCTGATTGAGAGTATAAACACCTTCAGTGACCACTGGGCACAGGCTACAGGAATCCAATATCCACACCAAGCCAATTAATGTGTGATGTGGCTATCCCACCACTGCCAAACAATTAATATGTAATGCCCCTGCACTGGCCCAATAGTCAAGGAGACTCAATCCTCACCACTGGCAACAGTGAGGGATGTACACAATGGGATGATTACAAGTACACACACAGTAAAGTACAATTTCCCTTAAGAGCACACAGAGATCACAGTCAGTCTGTGGTTGGTTTCACCCTCTTTCTCTAGATCCTCAATAAGACTTTCCACTGGCACAGCTATAGGGTTATGATCTCAGCTGAGGGGTCAAGCCAAGACATACAGCACCCTCTCTGTACTACCAGTGCTTTGTGTCCAAGTAGCTGACACACACACACACACACTTTGAGATTTGATTTATGTACACACACACACACACACACACACACACACACACACACACACACACACACACACACACACGCACACACATACACAGCTGGCACAGGTTTACTAGCTATGCCCCCTTCTGCCCAGACTATAAGGTTATCACTGCCACCAACCCCTACTTATCAGCTACTTAAGGTCCTTACAAAATGGTGACCAGTCCTACTGTGTAATGTTACTATTATCCAAATGGTAAGTGTGACCAAGACTAAGGCTATTTAGGAGTGGCCTGTACAGCTGCACCAAATACACATGCAAGTACTCTAAGAGCTTAAATATGTCTCACAAATACCTGCCACAAGATAGGTTTAAATATATTTAATAATAAATTATAAAAGAACAAGACAATACTTGATCAACACAGTAACTACAGAATTCAGAATTACAGGAAATATTTAAAACGACATTGCAGGACAGTCTCAAATAAATGCTTAAAACATCTAAACTAATCTTTACTTTATTTCTATCTATATCTATATCTAAGATAAATTACTTTTCCCTAGTTACTTACTGTTAGCAAGGCAAGTGCAGATGATGGTGATAATGGATGTTTCTAGGTCCAAGACAAGAAACAAAATGCATGCTCTCTCTCCCTCTCTGAGAGAGTTCTTAAATCAGTATTACATATTACTGATGGGTTAGCTTGGATGACATCACTTTTTGTCACCTCACTTTAGTTCCCAAGCTAAACCAGAAACTAACATCTCTGTGTCAAAAATACATATCTCTCAGATGTGCTACTGCTAGGAAGTCACAGAGCAATAAAACACTTCACATTTTAAACATAGTAAATACTTCTGTCCAAGACAGTAGAAACACTTCTAGCTCTAGACATCCTGTCTTCTTGCTGCATTAACTAACTTTTATAGCATATCATAAAGTACTTAATTTCAAGTTATTTTCCTGAAGTTTTATAAGTAAATCTTCTATGTTACAGCAGGGTATGCTGTGGTTACATTATTGAAGCTCAGTACATAACATACAGTTCTGTATAAATCGTAGCAATATTCACAAATGACATAGAATTATTTACAAAATTCCAGATAGCTGGGCTGGCAGTGTCTCACGCACACACAAAAGAGTTTGTTATCCCACTTACTTAAAGGACATGTACTCATCCTTTTAGTAACCGGCTCATTAATTAGTAGCATTAGTCTCAATGCCTTTTAGCTCACCATATAGTATATATTATGCATTTTCCACATGGCACAAAAGTATGTAAAATGGTGATGCATAAGAAGGGGTGAAAGTTATTAAACGAGATTTGCCAAGTCAAAAGGATTTATCTGAACCTTGGCAAGTTTAATGTAGTACACAATGTTCTAGCTAATATATCCAAGAAAATACAGTACACAACTGGAAGGTAAGCAGCAACAACAATGAAAATATTAAGGGACCAGTGGTAATATCAGGTGATCTAAAAAGTTAACATGCACTCAGCAGAAAGTGGCAGAAAATGCTGATACTGTATAGAGCTGCATGGAAAATGGCACCATGAGTAAAAAAACAAACAGTAAGTTTATATTAATTTACATAGATGCTGAGATATTACCTGGGGTAGTAGGAGCAGTTCTGGAAAAGTCAGTGTTGAACAGACATCAACAGAATGAAGGCAATTTATAAAAGGGCAACAAACATTGTTCATTATCCACATGAAAACTACATAAAGACAGGTTGACTATATATATATATATATATATATATATATATATATATATATATATGTGTGTGTGTGTGTGTGTGTATTTATATACATTCAACAAAAAAAACAAGAAAAAGAAACACTCGAACGGCAATCCAGTGGTGTAAAACAAGTATAACCTCAAATAACATCCACCACCACTGTTTTGAGGAAATGGACAACTTTTATTAAAATAGCAAGCAATTAAAAGATGGTAAGCACTATCACAACATACTGTTGCTTCATTAGACCATTCAAAAAACGCATCAAAAACGCAAACTTAAATACTTAACATGATTAAAAACCTCCAATAATCTTCACAGATCAACCAAACAATTGACTATGAATAGTTAGTATTCTAGATACTTCGTCTAACCAATCAAATATAGGCCTAGTGAAAATATCCAGTCATATGCTTACAAAACGTCGATTAGCCTATCAATATCTAAGAAAGCCGATGTGATTGGACACATCATGGCAATGCCAAAAAAATATTGGAGGAAATCCAATTGATCTAGTAAGGCACACATACCTAACACAACAATCAAAATGAAGAACATTTTATAGTCTACTAATCTGAATTTAAAACAAATAATCAAAAAATAACTTATAAGCTTCTTCACCATTGCACTCTTCCCACCCATAAGGCGTGTTTTCATCAATACCAGAGCTCTTGTCGTAATACATGCTAACTTCTCTTTCATGTCATCACATCATTCTTGAAGGAGGGGTCCGAATGGCTAGATGAAAAGTCAGCAAGCAAAGGAGAGTAGTAGTATTGAAATTGAATTCATCCTCAAGTCTTAGTGAGTACCTTCATGAGGTGGACCCTGTTATCTATAAAATCTCACCAAGGTGACACTGATAAATAGACAGTATTTATATTGCATATATCATGGACAGAATTAGGTCAAAAATGAAAGAGATAGCTGGGAGCACAAGACCCAGGATAAAAAAGTGTCCAATCCTGGTAGGCGAACTGGTGCCAGGACAAGAAAAAATGACAGTGTAGAATCCTCAAAATATGGAAACTTTCCTACAATGGGGCCAGGCCTAGGGGGAGGATGGCCCCCCTGTTGTAGAAGGAAGTAGCAGTCCACAAAAATGACAAGAACTGCTAGGCCAAAGAAGAGCCATGAAGATGACAGAGTGGACTATTGAGGATAATAAAGAAATTATGTGTTGCTACTATTGTGCAAAAAGCCCAGAATTTCCAGATATAAGATATACAAAAAGATTAAGAGAGAAATTAGAGGAAAGAAAAATACTTCTACAAGGATAACTGTCAGAAGCATCAAATAAAAATTTGCGTTCATTAATACAACAGATTTGTGAAAAACAGTATATAAAGCAAGAAACTTTGATCTGTTTGGAAAAAGAAGCATCTGAGGAAGTGGGAAAATATAAACAACAAAACCAAGAGATATTTGAAAAGTATCAAAAAGAAATACGGACATGGGAAAGAAAGAGAGATTTGATATGATACAATATTTATGCAAAGGAGAAAGCCAAATTAATTAATATAAA
Organism: Protopterus annectens; assembly: GCF_019279795.1. Lineage (NCBI taxonomy): Eukaryota > Metazoa > Chordata > Ceratodontiformes > Protopteridae > Protopterus > Protopterus annectens. The sequence goes on from NC_056751.1 coordinate 68,773,927, forward strand.
GAAGGTAGCCCCAAAGATATTCGAAGAGAAATACAGGCCATGGCATCCAGATATGGAAAGTTTCACAATAAAAAAAAATAATATCACAAAGATGTAACGTAGAAAAGAAGATTAGCAAAGTGGAAGTTGAGAAAATAGAGGTTGAAGTTATGGAGTGCCTGCAAAGTGAAGGATTTGTTGTAGAAGGTCTAGCACATGTGGAGTGAGTCCCCAAAGTAAGGGGAAGCAGGAAGATCAGGAAGCATCTGAAGAAGAAATATGGACATGGGAAAGAAAAAGAGATTTAATATGGTGTAACATTTATGCAAAAGAAATAGAAAAACTAACCAATATAAAAAGAGCAGCACCGAAGATATTTGAAGAGAAATGCAGACAAAGGAATCCGGACATGGAAAACTTTACAATACAAAAAATAAGAAGACAAAGAGGAAAAGTAGAAAAGGAGATTAGTAATGAAGAAGTTAAAGAAACAGAAATTGAGGTTCTGGAGCACCTGCGAAGTGTAGGATTTGGTGTAGAAGGTTTAGTTCAGAAAGCACTACATCAGGATAGAGAAATGGATATCCAAATTAAGGGGAAACTAGTGGAACAGGAAGCAATTGCTCAGGTGCCATATGAAGATAATTTGGAGCCTTCCACAGGAAACCAGTATAAATGTTCACTTGAAGCTAGACAGCAAGGGAAGGAACAGGAAACTGTGGAAACTCTGGTGCAGTCAATGTTGAGGAGTGATAGGCCAGTGATTTCCCATATGACAGAGCAACGGATGGCACAGGATGAAACTGAAGAGAATGTGCCACAGGAAAATGCTATAGAACCTTCTACAGAATGCC